>NC_135867.1:18643141-18853141 GCF_031162955.1 Sander vitreus
GTCCGTCCGCACCACACCAGAACCGACTGTCAATATAGATGTTCTCCAAGAATATTAAGACAAGTGCGGAAAATGAAAATATTGGCCTTGTTTGAAAATACGATTATTTGCGAGTGCAGTTGTCAAACTTGTTAACACGTCCTAAAATAATCCTCAATTTCGACCAGAGCGCACGTTCATCCGTATACCGAGTCAGGTGCGTGCGTGCGATCAATCCAACGTTGCTAAACTGGTCGGCTAAATAGTCTTTTCCAGAATAAACTTTCCTTCTTCGTCCATTTTCTGTGTTGATAGTCGCGCCTAGCACTGCCAACCTTCCGGGGAAAGCAGAGACAGACAGGCAGGCACTATTTTCTCGACAGCCACCGTAATACTTGTAAACTGGGGCCCTCGACTCTTACGCGTTGCTTCCCTTCTCCAGCGTCCAAATTGTATGACTTTGTAGTTGAAGTCCAACACTACAGACACGGTGCAGCTTCAAACAGTGGCTATTAGACAAACTTGTTATTTCGCCATGTTTTGCTTCCCGAGTCCTCCCTCCCACTCCCAGCCTTGTTGTAGTCTTGCGGAGTTGTACAGACGATTGGCTGCACATAACACTCCTCAAGTGTTTTCTCCTCTTGGACAGCTACGGTGCTTCATCAGGGACAAATTACCTGGAAAATTACAGTGGACCTCAACCTACGCAACTGCCTCTGTCTGCAGAGCCGAGCTCGTCCTCTCACCTCTGCAGGGACGGACACAGACATTTGGAGGGGCTATTGCTCTCGCGAATGTCTTAAAACTCTTTTTTCTCATTGTGTTAAGTGTTTAAAAAAAAAAAAAAACAAAAAAAAAAAACATTGTTATTGCTGTGTGCAAGATCTATTCTTCTCCTTATCACACTATAAAGGTACGTGCAAGCTCAGCAGAGACTTTGAAGATGGAGCTGTCTCAAAATGAAACATTAATATAATTCTGAATAAGTTAATGTACATTTAAATTAATAATAGGCTACTATTATGCACAGCATCTATCTTTCTCCTTATCACACTTTTACTGACATGGCTCTTTTATAGTAACTCTCGAATGTATTATATATTATATATGAGATGTAGCTGTCATTATGTAGCTGTCTGATTTGTTGCGTGATGCACCGCATACTCTTCCTCACTCTCTGGTCTGGAGCCTTGTGGTAGGGCCTCATCTTGACTAGAATGATTAGAATCAAAATCGTAACGTATATGGTATACTGTATTTTACGCTGCTAAAAACGCAACTGAAGACAACTGAACACTAGTGCAGCCAGTTCGTCACCTTACTTCCTGCTTTACTCCCGTCATAACTACTACGGCCACTAGAGGGCTAGCGCGAGGTCGTAATTGCACAAACGACCTCTGGGAAAGTTTCTCAGCGAAGGACAGTCTCTTTAATATTAATCATTTCTCTAGATTAGAACGTATGTGATAACAACTAATTAGGCTACTTAAAAAAAAAAAAAAAAAAAGTAATTCTGAAACTCTCAAGTTGAAATCAATGTTGAAAATTCGCAAGTTGAAATCGGTGTTGAAAATTCGCATGTAGCCTATAAATGGATGTTGAAAATTCACAAGTTCAAAGCGACATAGGAAATCACATCCATTTATCACAATCACTCCTGTGTGAGTTACCTTAAGCAGGGTTTGGACCCTGATCTCCTGGGTGTCAGTCAGCATCAGTCCCCACTGGACCATCTTCAGGGATGAGAAAGAAGAAACATCACCTTCATCAACCTGATGAGAAACAAAGTTTGTCTTTTCCTTCGGTTGCCCCTTAAACTTCTTAAACAGTGAATCCATTAAAAACATCTTAGGACGAAGAGTAAAAACATTTTTTCAACTCACCAAACAGGAAGTGACACATAACTCAGCTAAAACGTCTCAGAGGAGTTTAAACCTGCTGATGGAGGCCACACTGATGTTTTCAAACTGGTCTCATGGGATATACAGTATGTACAGTACATCTGGCCACTTTTTTGCAGTGCCACAAATACGTACTGCCAGGTACCCTATATTCTGCCAGAGTTTTGAGTAACAAATGTCCACTGCAGGTGCTAAAGAGAAGAACTGTAATGTGGCTGAAATGAATTGTACTTTATTATTTTATATTATTAATTATATATATCAACATTATTTTAAAGCAGTTTGTTTCGTGTCGCACATATCTCAAACTAATGTATTTTAATTAGAAGCAGCCTATATTTCGTGCCTGCACCACATATTGTTTCTGTCAGAAAACACTCAATTTTACTAATGATGGACTGCTACAACAGTTAAAAAAGTAAATAAATAAAAAAAAAAGACAAAGTTTATTTAGGTTTTTTTTCTCCAGAGGGGTAACTCAGCCAATAAGGGCAAACGGACTGTTGCCCGGGCAACATTAGCCTGTACCTGTGCACTTCCCTGCATCTCTAATATACCTGTCCTGCACTGACCTACTTTGTCACTGAACAGATCTCATACAATCTCATTCAAGTAAATTCTACTTCAGCTGGATAACTAAAAAACTGCTAAATATCATCCACAGTGTCTATTTTGTCATTACGACCGTTTTCAGTTCTTTATTTTGCTCTGATGTGTCTGCCACCCATACAGCTAGTAGTCCAATAAGACAGGCCACCTACCTTTATCTCTAACAGATCATAATGCTTGTCAATAATGCATGATTCACTTCCAAAGCGGTGCACCAAGACTTTAAAAAACAATCTGGCATGCCATACAAACTGAGGCTATATGGCAATAACCTAGGGATTGCATTTTTGCTTTATTGAACATTTCAGCATTCACATATAAAATAAACTTTTTTTAATTTTTGTGTTAAATATTTTAATTTATTTTAATATATTTCCTATAAAACATGTTCCATTTCTATGTCCACTCAGTCTCAAAATGTCTCTATTACTGTAAAATACATTATTTAATCCAAGAATAAACAGATCGCAAAGGATGTTACTGTAAGTTGCAGTAATAAATAAGTGGTTTCCAGAGGATATAAGTAGGCTACATTATCACAAATATTAGGATTTTTTTCCCCCTCTTAGTTTTACGCTTGTAAAATGTCACAATCTGTCTCTAGATGATATCAGTATTTGTGGCCGTGGAAAGCAAGAGATTTTAGGAGCATCGTAAATAAAATTATGATTCTCTATGTAATATTTAAAGTAAACATGCCATTACATAAAATGCATGTTTTTTCATATTTTTTTATATTTATACCATATGTTCTCACTTAAATAAAACCCTATATAAAAAGTTTGCCATTTTAAAATCAAAGTAAAAGTAGATATTCACTTTCAAATTCCATAAAAAAAACAAGTTTATTGAGGAAACAAGAAAAGTAACAAACCTGAAAGTACAAGTTGACTGTACTTACATGTAAGTGACTGAGTAAGAATATGTATTATCTCTCTACACCTGAGTGTTAGTAACCTATTCATTAGCAACTCTAAGGTAATAACCTAAATCTACAGCATGTAGATGTGTAGCACGTGTATTTGCATACACAAAGGTTTTCAAGTGGTGACTGTTAATGGATTATAGGGAAAAGTTAAAAACACAATCATCTATTAGTAGTGTATTTGTAAAAATATATTGGTAATGCTGGCTATTAGTTCAATAAAAATAAAATTCATGATAAAAACATATACACATATAACATATAACATATATAAGTATAGGTATAAGTATAAGGTTACATCTCAGTATAACAGACATTTCTTCAGAATCTTTTAAACAAAGAATAACCCTCAAGACAACCATTTTGTGCTTTATAAGAGAAGCTAAATACCCAGCTTCTAGTGTGCACGGGATCAAAGTGGACTTTTAATATCTTCTGAAGGAAAGTGTGAATAGTTCTGAAGCCAGCAATGCACCATTTCTGAACACAGATGGTTTTCCTAGCTCCTCTGTGAAAGGGGCTACATGTAGAGGCAAGGCGGCATTCATGTGGGACACTTGGCATCTGTTAGATTCACAGACACGTATGCTCTGAAACCACCTTGGTAGTGTTGTTGACTTATGGGCATGTGTTGAAAGCGTATGAAGAAGTCTGTACAGTTTTATTGGCTCTGTCATAGGTTCAGCAAATTTCCACTTTTTTGGATTATGAACTGGATTATCACTTCAAGTCAACATTAACATACAGGTCTCTTTAAAATACATTGAAAAGGGTTTTTTTACCCCCACAAAGTCCAATGAGAACACCAGCGAAAGGTTAGGAATATAAAACATAAAGTCCCATTCAAAAGCTTCATGCCTATTGTCTGTCTCTTTGCTGGTTGTTCTTTAAACACTCTAAAAACCTTGACATGATACAAGTGCTTTGCAGAGGCTCTGGTAAAACTTGGCATGAATGTGTGTCATGTAATAACCCTTCAAACATGTAAACATTGTGTTTCCCCAAGTGTTCAATCTCAGGTTACAGCACTTACTCATTTTCCTCCCACCTTGGTCAAACTCTTTTTCTGTCACCCATGTCTTACAGCTAAGGAATCATGCATCACGTTTTGTTATTGCATAAAAGTAACCCAGGTCCTGCTTTTCTATATGAGGAAGGCAGCATCTGCTGTATGGTCTGCTGAATTATTACATATTTCCAAACAGCCAATGCAATGTTTCAAAAGGGGGATGCTACATATTTGTCCAGTACAAGACTTGCTCAACACAGTTTCTCATGGCTCAGTAAAGGGAATTAGCAGGTTTCGAGATGTGATTTTATATAAAAAAAATATATAATGGTATATAATATATAAATAAATATATTGTGGTGTGAGGCTAAAAATATGACTCGAAAAGCCACATTATGTCACTACTCAGTTATAGTGCTATGGCCAAATGTAATGCCTAAATAAAAGCCTGGTGCATGTAAATGAATATAGATATGCGAGAAATGTTATGGCACCTTGACACAGAATTGTGGAGCCACATGGAAATAGCTGAAGTAGATAGTGGAATGTTCTGTTCTACTGAAATGGTGAAATAATAATTCAATCTGGTTGTCATGGTGCCTTTAAAAGACAAAACAATTAACGGTAAATCAACCTAATTATCTTTTCCTCCTTTTCTTTCCCACCCAATCGTTCATCCAAAAATATTAAAATGACTTTGCTTCCACAGAATGTATTAGTCCGATTTCAATACTACTTTTGATTTTCCAGTATACCATCCTGATTTAGTAAGTTATCCCTCTTCTCAGTACTTTCCCATTTCTGCCCTATCCAGTCTTTATTTCAGCTACAATCCAGTCATCTCTTTATATCCGTCACCATAACAACCAAATGTTCTGACAGATTTGCTGGCACTGCAGTAAGAGGTGAAGCCTCAGAGGGAGAGGGAGAGGGAGAGAGAGAGAGAGAGAGAGAAAGAAAGAAAGAAAGCCACCCACCTAAATACCTTGCACCAATAAATGTACACTATGTTCCCAGATCATGTGAGATGTTTGATTTCCAATACAACCTCGCAATCCTCTACTGACTCATACATTCATTTATGTGTGTTTAACACCACCGCAGCCCTGCAGTTCAGATTGCACTGTAGTGCAAGGTATGAGGCAGACACTATCGTCATGAATAAACTTGCCGGTTCAGGTTAATCTACTAATTTTCTAAAGTTATAAATCATAATAAAATCTACATTTCAGTGGTTACGTTCAGGCTAGCTCATCGTCAGTCAAAAAGACAATATAAAAAACATCAATGATGCACAAAGAACTTGGGTTGATGTGTTGTCTTTTCCTCACCATTGGAGTGTCAGTGCTGCAACTACTTTAGTGTACTGTGCTGAAGATTAGAAACTACAAGGAGGAGCATGTGGTACAGCAGCCCTTTAACTATTACGTAGTGGTCTGATGTGGGCTGAGCTGCGGTTATGTCCACAGGCCGACAGGAGCCATGCCTTCTTTAGTGGCCAGTGGAGGCAGCAGGTTCTCCTCACACAGGAACCTCAGGGGGAAGTGGACCAGCAGCCCTCGGACGGCCTTCAGCTCCTCTATGGCCTGCTCAGGGTCTGTGTCGCAGAGGCGCTCCTTGCTGGAGTACTCCTTCAGCTCGCGCATGTTGTGGACAGAGTTGTGGGGCAGGCATTTGAAGACCTGTAGTAGACCAGCCAAGGAGAACAAAGGAGATGTTAGAAAAACTGAAACTACACATTGCTACTGTTAAGAATAAAAAGATCGTGATTTATGATACACTGGCATTTATTTTATGTATACCTTGTCATAAATGGTGGCATTCAGTTTAGCAGGTGCATTCCAGCTCAAGAAGAAGAATTCATCGCTGATTGGATCATCAACATTGATACTTGGGTCTGAAGAAGCTCCAACAAGAACACTGGTGGGGAAAATAAATAACGGCCAAAAGTTCAGCAAGCACAGTGTATTCAAATACAAAGGTTCTGTCACAATATGGTTTAAAGTTCTTAAGTAAGAATTAAACTATATCATCTTTGCATAAAGGGAATTATTGCTATTTTTGCACAGAAATTGTCATGAGATGATTTTCTCAGAAATCACTGTTGCCAGTTTGCATTTGGTAGCTGACACTTCCAATAAATTGCAAACTAAATTAGTCTTGATGTTTTTCATGACAGGCAGGTAGGTGATATACTCCCTTTAAAACTGTATCATGTCTAGAGGTAGTAACCATTAACAGTCATACATTAACAGAATGTCCTATTTCTTCCTGACCTGAAACACTGTTTACGCAGAGCGAGGGTGAGGGGTCCTGCCTGGTACTCCTGCCCTCCCATAATAGAAAGGACACGCTCTTCATCTTCCACAAACACTGCCATCTCACTGTCTCTGCTACCCAGCATGCTGCGGTCATTGATGTTGGCGGATCCTGGAGCACATTTGGAAAGCAAGAGAATTAACAATCTGTCTTCAGAAGCATCACTCGTTAAACCAGTATTCAACGAATGAAGCAACTTTCAGAATAAAATAGCCAATAAAATCGGAAGTATTCCTCAGAATGAGTGCTGCTGCTTCTTTTTCTTGTTCAGCACAGTGTAACCTGTATATTTGTTGTTCAGAAATGGATTTGAAATGAAATGTTACAGGCCTATACTTTATATGATATGAAATCTGTAGAACTCAAAGCTGACAAATCATCATCATCATGGGGGCTGCGGAAGAAATTCAACCTTGACAAACTTTACAATGAGATTTACAATGATTTATGTTTCAGCATTTCAAGCTGGTTTAACATTTTGTGGGCTTTAAAGTTTTAATCCCTACAATTTCAGTCCTGGCATTACATTTTATTTTTTGTAAATGCCTCATAATAAAGGCCATGCAATGTTTTGCCGGTTGAACACTCTTAATGTGAACAAGCGGCAGTGGGAAATATTAGGTTTGCATTAGCAGTAACTTAATACGGCATTAGGAGAGTGAACATAACACAGTGAGACTGATATCAATGAGATACATTACAAACAGTAAGACTGGATTACATGCATGCATTGTTTCCTGTGAATCCCTCGTGTGTGAAGGCCATTTGAATCCAGCGCAGGAATGGCAAGCTCAATGATGACTCAAGAGAAAAATGATAATCTGTCTTTGAATAGTTTGTGCCGGTGGTGACTCACCAATGATATAGCAGAGGTCATCGGCAATGAGGGTCTTGCTGTGAACATAGATGAGCTCTGTGACAAGGGACTGGGAGAGCTGGGAATGTGTTCTCAGGCCACAGAGTGTGATGTACTCCGTCCACAGGTCCTTAACTGGGGGGCAAACCAAAATCACATGATTTACAAGAGATACTACAAAAACTGTGAAAATGTATTCAGAAACTCACATAGACTCTTAAAGTGGATGTGAAAAGAAGAAGTCAAGGGTGAAAATGGAGACTGGTGGGCAGATACCTAGTACCAGTAGCTTCAGTTTAAAGGAGCAACACGAAGAGAAAGAAAGAAACATGTTAGAGAGGAAACAGGTGGTATTTTATGTCAGGTGGATTTTTGTGTGGAAATGAGAGCAGATAAATGGCAGAAAACTCACCTTCACTAAGTCTTGACAGGATGGAGTGCTCCCCTCGGCACATGGTCCTGGGACATTATTATCCATTAAAATGACATAATTAACCCAATATAGGACAATTATATAACAATAAATCATAAAAAATAATAACTCAATAATCTTGATAAACAGAATGTCTTCTGTTAGTTCACTTCTGGGCGTAACATTCACAACAAACTTGGAAATCTGGTGGATGAATACAAAGACTGAGACTTTAATAATACTGCCATGCTGTGTACTGGCAGTAACAGGGTGACTGGGCTCGTTAGAATAAAAAAGGTATATACAGAAAATCAATTACAACTCTACATGATTGGAGCCAGAAGAAAGTTCAAAGGTTGTGTCTCTTTATTGTTTCTTTAGGTTCTTGTAAGTTATAATGCTCGGTCTGGTCTGTGGGCTGAGTGCAGAATGATAACGGGAGGAAAGGGCTCTCACCTGAAAGTGAAGTGCAAAATAGCTTGGATGGCATTTCCACCTCCTGCACCAATGTCTCCCTCAAATCCAGGAAGTAGAGGAATCACCACAAACACTCTGTACTTCTTCTGCTCTCTGCAATAAGACACAATGTTAACATTTGCATTGTCTCCAAGTGTACTATTTAAACATTAATACAAGTGGACTATTCCTTTTACTCATATTTCTATTCTGTGTTATGATTTGCTAGGCAAATGCTGGAATGTACTCTTTTTTTAGTTTAAATCCACTTTGAGCTTCATGAAAAACCTCTTTATAACTGCAAGGTTCAAGAATGTGTGTATGCAAAATGAACGAAGCGCCACATAAATCTGTCTAGTACACTCAAACCAGACCTGTGTGCACGCAAGATTCGATTCACAATTGCATCACCGATCCCGTTATGGACAGTCTTCCCATCGGCACAGCTGATGAAGAACTGGTTCTGAGGGCAGAAAGGAGACAGATGGTGGCTCGGTATGAGGTGTGGGCTAAAACAGGTAGGTAGTAGCTGGCAAGGACGTGACCGAGCCGTGATTATATCCAAACTCATGAGACTGCATGATGACACGAGACACACATTGGCTACAGAATCTCTCAGTAGCCCGTGAAATTAACTAGTCAAATGGTATGTAAGTAAGAATCACGTGCTGAAACATTAGAAATAAAGGGAGGCCAATCAATCTATACAAATAGATGTATTTTCACACATTCTTAAGTGTTGCTACTAAAATGATTTGAGGTTTTTATCATTTTTTTGTTATGATTTCGACAGTGTTTAAATGCTCAGCTGTAAAACAATCATTAAAAAGCATAGGTGGACATTATCAGTAATGCTACCTGGTACATGTTTGTCTGTGACTGGCCAAAGCATTCCTGCATTACCTCGATGTAGATGTAGTGCTCGCTGTTCTCGATGGTGTGGATGTAGGCCTTGAGGATCGAGTTCTCACAGGTTCCAGTAGACCAACGGTCGGCAGAGCGCAACACCTACAAAAAAGACATGTCAGTCCATGAGACATGTCCTCTGGTTTGCAAGCAGTTCAGTAGCTGTGTCTTCTTTGCCTTACACATCATAATAACTTGCTGACACCAAATAAACTTTAACATCCAAGCGTAGCACAAGAATTACCAAGAATTACAAGAAACGTAAGTATTAGCACTTCTTAAAATACATTAAATATTTTTGTAAGTACTTTTTAAAGCTTCTGCTGTATTATATACTTGTAACAAAACCGAAACCTGAAACTGCTGCCGCATTGTAGTAATTTAAGATTGTGATGTACTCAGCTTGTTTCTTCCATTAACTTCTGCTTTACTTATGGGGACACTATAAGTTCTACAGCACTAGCACATACTGAAGTATTGTCCCTGAAACGTGAATCAAACAAACCTGATTGAAAAGCTACAGCATAATAGTGAGCAAGGGTTAGGGTTACAGGCCACCGCCCACAATAGAAGAAAATACACACAGCAAATGGTATTGTTACCAACACTCACTGTCTGAACACTAGGGCTGGGACGGTTACCGCATTACTGCAATATTGCGGTCACGTGACGCCTACCGCGGGTCTGAGCTCGTCACCGTCATCACCGCAAAAAAACATTGGCCTGCACGTGTGCACGTTGTGTCTAATGACATGGATTCATTGATTCTAATGACATTGTGTCTTACATGGATTCAAGGTTTTCTAAACAAAACTTATCATCAAATTGGAGCAAATCCGAGTTTTCGCGAGTTGGGGAGCGTAATATTCCACAACATTCCATTCGTGTTGACTATTAGGCCTATATGCGAGAGTACCTGTGTAATGTCTTGTATCGGAGAAATGAAGGCAAAGACATTTCTACATTCTCAGCTGAGGTAGACACATTAACGTTACAGCTGCAGTGTTTACCATTGCACATTAGCCTAGCAGCTAACGGAGTTTCCTTCTGTTTATAGCTTTAGCCCGATAAAACGGTACGGTTGAATTTCAGCCTGCATGCACGTTTCATAACCTGAAACAGAGCGTCTTATGTTGGTAGAGAGAGCAACTGCCAAGTCGCCCTCTCTGCTCAGCTGGTAGACAGGCTGCACTCGGCATTGTCGGCAAACTTTATTTATTTTACTTTATTGACAAAAGAGCTTTCTGAACTGTCTGTGGAATGGATCAACGGAGATAAGAGAAACCCTTGTGGCCCTAAATGACAGCAAAACTCAGTAAAGACTCTCACATTGAGCTGAAATGGAAACACTGTGCTGCAATCTTTTAATACAGTCTATGGCTGCAACACAGTGGCGCAAAAAGTGGGTATGCGCTATATGCGGCGCATAGGGGCGCAGCACCATGTGGGGCGTCAAAGCGATGGTAAAAAAATATATATATATATATATTTTTTTTTGGTATTTTCTATATGTGGCTGCTGTTGCGCATTTCTAAATCATTTCTGCATTTCCTCAATGTTATTATATAACATTTCAGAGGACTAACAGGATAGAGTAGGTGCCCTGTCTCATAAGATTCCATCATAGAATGTTGACATAGAAGGGGGGGGGGGAGTGAGCGCAGAGCAAGCAGGTACGAGTAGTGAAGTAGAGTAGTATGGAAAAAGAAAAAGAACCAAGCAAAACAGCTGTTGGGGCGAGAAATAGACAAAGAAAGAGGGAAAAGGAGATGACATGTTAAGGGATGCAACAGCAGTTAAATAAGTGGATGGTGAAAGGCAACAAGTAGGATTTAAAGTGTGACGTCTGTGCTTGGAGGCTCGCAAATATTCATGTTAACAGACTAGCTAGCGTTTGCTAACACTGGGAATGTAGCAGCCAAATGGGGGTTTACAGCTAGCTTAGAATCTGCAAAAACAAGGTTGCTGAGCTGAAAACTGATAAATATAAGGTAGCATGTACAATAAATGACAAGAATCTGGAAAACATAACTTATGCAATAACTCTGGTTTACCATGGAATCATGCATAGATTTGCTACCAAACTTGGAGGCTTGCAAATATGCATGTTAACAGACTGGCTAGTGTTTGCTAACTTAATGCAAACCAATGTTGCTGATAGCTACATTTAGATTTTGGTTAAACCCTATGGTACCAATCCCATGCATGACATATCTCAATTTTATTAAGGTCAAATAACAACTGGTAAATATAAGGTAGCATGCACAATAAATGACAAGAAGAAAAACAAATACATATGAAAAAAAATAATAATAATAATAAATATATATTTATATTTAAAATATAAAATGTGAATGTAATTTCAACAGCAGCACAACCTTACTGCATAATAGTTGTCTTATCTGATGCCATCACTAGGCTGATTTAAGAATTGAATTTAGGCTGCTATATTTAACAGTGAGTTCATTTTATTCAGGTGTGAGGATGCTGGGTCAGGAAAGACAGGGGAAGGCAACAGGTAGGTCTAACATTAGGTGAAGGTGTAGGAGGAGCCACTTGATACCAACAGATTCATTTCTTAATATTATTAATATGGAAAAACTAATGAAAAATTAGTTATCACATAATGTTTATTTGACAATATGTCTTAGTGGAGAAGAACACAGGCAAGGAGTGAATGAGACAGACATGAGGTCGGCGATGGCATCACGTAGAGATGAGACCAGTGATGACATCAGGTAGGAGTTCTATTAGACCACACAAAACTAAATGTGCAGTATGGTTTGAAGTTCTGTTGACCAACCTATTCACTGTGTCCTTTTTGGGGGGGAAATTGTGTTTTTCCGGGGGTAACGCCATTCACTTTACCGGCAGTAGCCTAGCTATTGACAATAGATAAAGCCACCGTGTCTTGAGAAGCTCTAGCTTGTTGTTTTATTGTTCACTTTTAACTCACTTTACATCAACTTCTATCTCTTTTTCCTCTCTCTTTTCCTCACAGCGGCACTCATATGCTACTCTCCGTTACCGCTCGCTCTCCTGGGCACTGACGTCACTCACTTAAGGCACCCTGCCATTCTCGCTCTAACACTACTCTTGTAAGGGGGTTGCGGTATACCGCTCTACCACGGGAATTTCTTGCTTTTCAACCGCGGTAAGAAAAAATCCATACCGTCCCAGCCCTACTGAATGCTTCAAATCAATAGCATAGAGTGAGAATGATAGCCTCATGCCAGTTATATTGCTAATGCTAGCATTAGCCATGCATGGACCACATTTCCCATGAAGTCCGTTGCAAAGTAGATGCTGTCCCCCATCCCCGTCTTTGGCAGTGCATGTGTTTTTTCTGGCTAAACTAAACAGGACAGACATGTTAAAACGAGATTTTCATCCACAGGCTTTACTCTTGTTCCAGCATCTGCCATCGCAAAAAAACTCTGAATACTTTAGCCGCACTTCAAAAGCCAGAACAGTGTTTCTTTGTTGTACTGTAAAGAAAACCATTTGACGTCCTACTAAATCTGGTCTTGATCTTTGTGTTGCACAATGTAAAATGCAAAGTAGAAGCCAGTAGGGGCTTTCAATCTCCTTTTTTTTTTTTTTTTATTTGTTTACAGTAATTACATTTGACTAATTTCCAAAAATAATATGGAGATGACCAGCAGCATGGTTTCTTTTATAAAAGGCAAAATATGGATTTCCTGTGCTGTCTGTGACACAGAAGTCTGTTTCCCACATTCATACATTAAGTTTTCTGTGTTGTCATCAAGTGTGTAAAGAACCCAAGATTGATGTTCTGTGTGTTTTCTGGTTGGCTCTAATGTAAAGTATATCTCTGGTGTTCTCTTGAGTGTTTGGTGAGCCTGTTTTACAACTGGCCACTGTTCTCCGTCTGAATTGCCACCCACAGTGAATAGAAAGAAAGTCTGATTGATCTAGAACACTAATATCACATGGGATCAGTCTTTGTATATCTTTGTCAATTCACATTTTTATTCTGTTTGTTCAGTAATGTAGTGATATTATAATTAATAGTCTGAATAGACATATATATTTATTAATTTATCAAGATTTTAAAGAGCATCACATAGCATGCACGTTGTCCATCATTAACTGTAAGATTCATATACTCATCTTTTTCTGTTTTCCTAAAAAAATCCCACACAACCTTTTGCACAGGTCAGGGACTTGGTATATGGTGAATGTGCGTGCATAAATACCTGCACTTTGGCCTTCTTGGATCCAGGCACAGTGAATGAGAGTGAATCAGCAGTGCAGTGAGACTTGGGAAGAAGGTAAGGGTAGAACTCGTCCTTGTACTTGTTTTTGAAGATCTAAAGAAGACAAAATAAATGAATGAAAGCCAGATTTGTTACCTTCCTGTTGGTCATGTTTCACACAGAAGCCTTGTTTAAAAGTTAGATGAAGTTTGTTTTACTACTATGGCCAGGTTAGCTCAGTTGGTAGAGCAGGCGCATATATATAGAGGTTTACTCCTCGACGCACTGGCTGCAGGTTTGACTCTGACCTGCGGCCCTTTGCTGCATGTCATTCCCCCTTTCATATATTCATCTGTCATGTGGAAATAAAGGCCTAAAATGCCCAAAATAATTATCTTTAAAAAAGATAATTTGTTTTACTACTAACTATCTGGGTCATACTTTTGTAGTTATGGCTAATTAACCCAATATGATATCAAAGCATAACATAGTAGAGACTGTAGCTTACTACTTCCAATAGGGCCACAGCAACAAAAGTCAGGTTTAAAAAAATATAAACTTATTTAAAACTGTGTTTAAACATCCAAATAACTGCTTTAAATAGTTAATATGTGTAAAAGTCATCTGAAGCTTGTATACCTGTCCATCTGTCAATAGCACTCATGCTCCGGTCTCTAAAATGATGAGGATGTTTATAATATTATGCTAACATATAGAGATTCAGGCCAAAACAATGACAATAAAACCTAGGTAGCTTTAAAATGACAGAACTTTCCTTTCAGTCTGACCTTGGTGAAGTTCCAGCGCTGGATGAAGTGGCGGGCTACATCCCTGGCAGCTCCGCCATGAACAGCTGCAGACAGATCACGCCACGGCATGCGGGGAACTTGAGTCCGGTCGATGTTATCTGGAAATAGATATAAAAAGCAATCCTTTCAACTCCCTGTTGTCAGAGCCTCTGTGTTTGCGTGTGTGTGATACTGAAGGAGATTTAGATAATATACCTTCAAAGGGTCTGTCCAGTTGGACCCAGTCTTTCCTGATAAAGTTGCTGTAGTCTTTGCCAAGCCACAGTTTATTATTGCAGGTCAGATCATAAGGGTCCTGCTCTGCTTGCTTATCTGGTCCAGATGGTTTGAGACCATCAGCCGCACCATTACCCTGGTTAACAGAGACATCGGTTAGTGTCTGCAGGGGGATTGGGATTGCCTGAAACTGTAGTATAAAATTTATGAAATTGTCATTGACAATTCTAAGAGTTTTGTTGTTGTGTAGACCTGATTAATTACAATATATTGATGATATAATTTGAAGGGGACATATTATCCTTAGTTAGTGTCTGCAGGGAGTGTGACATATTAAAAGAACACTGGTTCATGAACTACTGTACACATACTCCTGCTCAATCAGTGGACACAACAGGCTAAAAAGAAAAATGTCTTACTCCTTTATCTCCTTTTGGCTCCCCATCGGTTACACTGTTGGCCGTCAAGCCCAGGTCAGTTAGCCAGTACTGGTTGGTATCCCACCTCCCAAACGCCAGGTCAATCCCTCCCACAAAGGCCACCGTTTGGTCAATAGCCACCATCTTTTCATGGTGAGCCCACAGGAACACCACAGAGGACACATGGTCAGGATGTCGCATTACCTGATGGACATAAGGGGTAAATTTGACATTAGAGCATGAGATGAGGCCTCCGTTAATTGTGTATAACAAATACGTATATGTGGCGATGTGACAGACCTTGATGTTTGGGTGCATATTCATAAGAGTCCTCTTGCTGTGTTCACTATTGATGCCAAGTGCTAGCTCCACCTCTTTGTACAGCAGGACACACACTTTGACTCCTTGTTCCTGCAAGAAAAAGTTTAAAAAGAGGTCACACCATTTGAAAAAGTGATCAGCACAGGTAATGTAAAATATGACAATCATTTAATTTGCATAAAAGAGTAGAACAAGATAGAGAGAATGCCTACTGCTTTGCGTTTGAGGATTTCATCTAGACGCCAGTAGTTATCAGTTGCTGGTCGCTTTAGAAACACTTCAGGGCTGAGCCTGACAGAAAAGACATTAGCATTATTCACATTAGAAATACACTTCATATGTAGCTAAAATATTTAAATGGTACAACTTGGTAAGACAAAGCCTCTTCATTACCAAATCCAGATCTTGCTGACACTTACCACCAATCTGTGATGAAGATTTCCTCCCTGGCTTGTTCGAGAGAATCAGCCAGGTCTGCAAAGTAGCCACCTCCATTCACATACCTACAAACAATATCCATGCACCATAAAAGTTGAGCAAATAAGGGTGAAATGTGAAGACAGAGAGTTGTAAATCTCAGGTAGAATACGTATCGGACCATTTAGTGAGTGTGTTCTCCCGTGGTGGAGCAAACCCCTCGAAGCGATGCACTTTGAGAAAGTCACAGGTTTCTGCCAGCCGGTTGATTTCATGACTCCACCAATGAGTCTGTCTATAGTTGCTGCACTTGATGATCAGACTCCTGGACAAAAACAAACAGGCTTTGTATGCATCACAAAGAGAACATTACCCCAGGCATAAATATATGCTCTCAGTGTGTACACAGCTGACCTACCGAGAGAAGTTCTCAATACAAACTCCATATCTGGTGTCTGTGTGAGCGCGGCCCACTTTCACTTTGAACTCTGGGTCAAACAGCAACACAAAGTTGATGTGGCCGTTGTCTCGGTTCATATACATCAGGAAGGAGTCTTTCACCACCAGCCAGCGCCGTGACCAGCGAAAACAGAACTGATGATGGCCAATGCAGTTCAGGCCTTGGATCCGGTGACCCCCTGACCTCTTGAAGATGGGTCCCTCCCTGAGACAAGTTGACACAATTAATCTCTATCATGCACTTAGTCATTCCCCCACTTTTCCTTGTGTGTCACACACTCTCAAGAAGTTTGCTTACAAGCCTTTGGGTCCGAGATCAGTGACGAAGGAGAGAGCTCCGACAGAGAGAAATTCCATCTGAAAAAAAGTAGATGAGAAAATAGAATAATGCTACATGACATCCACTTTGTATGTGTGTATGCGTGTTTTTGTTTTAAAGCTATTACCATGCTGTGATCATTCCTACAAAATGAGTTCTCCAGCAGACCATTCAGGTACTCCTCAAGGTATTTCTGCAGTAGAAAAGCAGCAAAATCTTGTTACAAAGATAATTGTGCACACATCACTAGTCAGTGTGTGTACTGTATATACTATACATGTATCTGATTGATTGGTTTGATACCAATTTGCTGGAGGTCCTCCTGGTCCGTTCAGTCCCGTGTAGGCTGGGCATTTCTTCTGACATCGCTCTCAGCTGCTGCTTCTCCTTTGCAAATCTTTGAGAGAAATTTGAATATTCAAAATACTCGGTGCTTCAGCAATATGACGATAAAAAGTCATCACATGGATTTCGACTGCAAATCTCTCAGGGTGAGAATGTTGATTTGCATGATTAAAAAAACAGATTTGTGCACCGACCTTCCCAGAGGCAGCAAGTGAAGCATCATCTTGTGCTTGTAAAGGTCTCGATGCAGCTCCTGGAAGTGCTTGTACTTCCTCTTCACTGTCCAGTGGAAGTGGCCATGTGTTAGCTGTACTGTGTATAGGGTGCCTACATGGACCTGGAGGGACATATTGAAATGATGTACATAAGTGTGGTGGTTTAAAATGAGACAATCTTGTACATTCTTAGAGCTTATTTCTTTGTTTCTCTCAATCATATATGCCATTACACATGACCTTGTAGAAATGTACAGTAGCATGAACGTTCAAGGACAAAAGACTGTCAATGTGGAACTGTAATAGTTATAAAGTGAGCTCCTGATTACTCAAATATTTTTGTTAAATAATGGCCCTACCTTCAGAGGCCTCAGCAGTAAAACCAGGCATCCCAGAAACATCCACTTCCTCAAACACTCAACACTATACTCACCTGCTCTACCTTAGCATTGTATCTACACCTGAAATTACACTCAACGCAAAGCAACTCATCATGTTTCCAGCCTCCCTCTCTATCTGACCAACAGTAGTCTAATATAACAGCTGAGCCTGCTGGCTCAAAGCAAAACCCTCAAAGTTCAAACCCCCAGACAGCAGTTCAATAACCACACAATAAAAAGGGCGGCTGACAGTTTTACTGCTTTCATAGATTGGTATACCATAACGTCAGTGTAAAGTCTAGTCAAGTTTAACTTCAGGGTGTTTTCAGTCAGGCTTTAAAATATTAGATATTCAAAAGTGATCATGGGTTGATCATGTAGAAACAGTTTTGACATGGTTATAAAGAGTGACTAATTAAATGTAAATGTCTGTGCTTTCACCTCAGGCTTATCTAAGGCTTTCTATAAATACTAGCTTTCAGTTAACAACTACCAAACTATTTTTTTGTAATGATTTTCCATATATAGTTAAAAACAGGTGTACCTTTGAGCGAGTAGTGTGTTTCTCTGTGTTCTCCACTCTGCATGTAATAGGGATCCCAGGCATTAGGGGAGGTATCCCCTCCTCTTTTATTTCAGGAAGATGATGCACCACAAGGAAGGGACGGCCATCTGTGATTTGGAAGATTAGACCATTTTAATAAATAAATTCTGATGCAGCCAATAAAGTTTCAATGGTAATGTATTTATAAAAGGGACAGTTGTTCTTACCACTGCTGGACATGAGGCCATCTATCTCGTCTGGACTCAGACCTTGGGCGTCACGCGAAAAGCGCCTTCTGGCCAGGTTTTGGGCCGTCGAGCTTTGAGCCACTGGCTCTTCCACATCTGGGCTGGCCATTGCACTGTTGGTGCAAGTGCCAGCTTCCCTGGTGCAAAGACAAAAGAAAAGGGAGTTTTACATTTAAAATCCAGAGTTTGTGCACCATGTCACCAATAAGCATATATAATGTGCACTACAGTGGCATGCATGAGACAACTACTGATCAAACTAATGTGAAACTGAGACCAATCTACAGCATAATGAGATTTTAAAGTCACAAGCTTGAAGTTCACAGTATTTCATCACCTCAAAAAATAAACAATAAAGTGATTCAGTATTCCAGTAAAGGCAAAAGTGAAGTAGATTGCAGGCAGCACCGTACAGCGTTGTAACTCCACAGAGTGCAAGTTTTAACTTCATTAATTGCATAATTAAAATATCTTTTATATCATAATATCTTTTATATATATTGAAGAGATTCAGTGTACTGTATATGTTCTCTATACATGGCTTCATAATGTCTAATCAATCTAAATTCTTATTAGTTTATCTATGTGTTTATATTCACTAAAAATAACATCACTAGATGAAGCAGCCACAGCAGAAATTGCTTTAATGTGGGTTGCATTAGTAGCAGTTGCAGTACCAGTTGTTGACTGAGTAGCAGTAGCAACAGAAACACTAGTAGAAGTAGTTGTGTAAAAGCAGCAGCAATAACATGGTTGAACCAGCATTAGCAGTCAAAGTAGTTAATACCAGCACAGCTATTACACGTGGAGACACGGTTCAAGTATCTGAAGAGTCAGTGAAATAATCTGACAGGACAAGTAGGTTATTCAAATGAATCTAATCCTTGAGGAGAGCGACATGATTACACAAGAACAAGCATTTAATTCAGTATCACTCCATGTTAGAAGTAAATGTTAAAATGCCATTAATACATACATCGCAGATGTCTTGTGGTATTTACCTGTTGATCAGGTCATCGACACTGCGACATACAAGAAGTCTAGGACACAGCTACCAGTGTAGAAAAGAGTGCGTGAGAACTCTTTTGTATAGTGTGTGGGAAGATATCTTTGACTGACAGAATGTTTCCTGGGCAACAAGGCAAAGGGGAGGGAGTGTACGTGAGTGTACGTGAGTGAGTGTGTGTGTGTGTGTGTGTGTGTGTGTGTGTAAAAGGAGAGAGAGAGAGAGAGAGAGAGAGAGAGAGAGAGAGAGAGAGAGAGAGAGAAAGAATGTACAGACTGAGTGGACACAGCCTGACCATAAAAACAGGCTGTCGCAGTCAGAACAGACTACCCAGGGAGGCCAAGCTTTGTTCACTTTGACATAAAAGAAGACACAATCTCACCTCCTACTATACTGAGAGAAAAATGAGTTTTTCCATCTCCCCAATCTTCAGAAACTGCCCTATTTATGTGGGGAGAAAAAACAATATGCAAAATATACTAATTGTTGCCATGCACTAAGAAAAACAAACTCTGTAGTAAATGTTTCTGACTTATTACATCTGTAGTGTCTTTGTGTGATTAAAATGTAGTTGTTGTTTTGTGTTTATCTAGTTTGTTTTTTTGTGTATAACATAATTATTTGTTGTCTTAGTTGAGGCATAGTCTCGCTTTGCCAGACCATCCACACGCTGTGGAGCGGAGAAGGGTCTGGCTAATCCACATAGCATTCCGGGATGGGAGAAAAAAGTGCTCTGGTTTATTGGGATTTCTTTAAACCAATCACAATCAGTCATCAGTCATTGGCTCTAAGCTTCCACTTCCAATCCCGGAAGTGGAATGTCAAGGATATAGACTAGTACAGGCACAGCAAAGCAAGTTCAGCGATAATGCTGAAGTTAATCAAAAAGACAACGGAGTAAGGGCCCCTTCACACCAAAGAATGGATCTGGCGAATCTCCACAGGGTTGTGCGGTGGCAGGAGTGTCAATTATATGTCCCATTTGCGTGACGTCCTGTTGTGTTATTTAATCCCCCAATGTAGACTTAATATTTCCCAATTATTGTTTTCCGTCAGATCGTTTATAGAGCTCAACATTTCTGAGCGCACTTGAAGGCAGCTTCATTTCACAGAGAAAGAGAGAAAGAAAAGTAGAAATAGAAAGACCTGCGAGTGAGGACCGCCGCAGTGTGTGTGTGTGAATGCAGCCTAATATGTCTTATACAGAAATGGTTGTAACAGTTTTTCTTTCTCATGGAATTATAGTTAAACATTGACATTTTCTCTGTTGTTTTCAGTCAATTATGGTAGTCCTTTAGTAGGATTCAGATGTGGTTCTTAGATGTTTCATCATCATCTTCTTTCCCAAACTCTCAATTCAATTAAAATAAGCTTTATTGCCAAAGTTAATTTACATATTGAACTAGAATAGCACTGGGAGAGTGCAGACCTCAATGTCAATACAATGTGAATTTTCCCAGTCGGGAACCCATTTTTCAGATTAGTCCGACACAACATGAATGCAGCACAAATGCTCCATCTTGCAATGTTAAAGAAATTGAAAAATAGTTTGTATCCGCCCATTGATTTGGATCCGCTCCAAAATTGAACGGGGTTCTTTCTTGGCCCATGCTACACCCTTCTGCCAAGTTTCATGAAATTGGGATAGTAGGTTTTTTTTTTTCCATAATCCTGCTGACAGACAAACAAACAAACTAAATAACAGTTAGTTAGTTTAGAAATAATAAAGTTTTGTTATTTCTCTGCATTTATAGTTTCCTTTTCCACACTTTTGGTTCAACCTTCTTGCATCACTTGTAAAACTCCTAAAAACACAAAAAAAGTGTTTCCCCAATGCAGGAGAAACTACACAAGAGCTTGAGTGGCAATTTGCAGGTACAATCAGGGGCAATACTGAACACTAGGTGGGTATAGTGTATCACCTAAAGGCTATACACAGCATCTAAAGACTTAAGGAGTGGCAATAAAAAATAAAGGACAAGTGATTGCTGCAATAAAACAATCACTAACCAATCTGGGATCAATCATCTCACTATAATTATTTATATATACATATATATATTTTTGTTCTTGTTTAAAAGGTATGCCTTCTGGAAAGGCGATGGAACAGACAGGAGAAGAGCATTTAAGCTGAGATAATGGACAGCAATCCAGTAACAGGAGGTCTGCCTAATATTTTGTGAATTCAGTTTGAATTAAAGTTATTCCCTGTATACCCATACATTTGTTATGGGTCACTTGATACGAATGTCTTATGTAGATGTAATCTCAGTTACTGTACTCTCAATTATTTCCTTCATCACAAATATCACATGACTTAATTAAGTGTTTTGTTGTATTCAGTTGAGTTTCTATCATCTGCTGAAGAAACTAATTCTAATTAATTCTAATTCTAACTAACTCCCATCAAGATCGATCTACACCAGATGTTGCTGGGATTCTCATCCAAAGAACAAGTCATGTTTTATTTCCTATAAAACCCATATTAGGGCCATTTCCACTTAACTATTTCTGAACTTTTCAGAAAATTCTTTTGTTGTTTTTCTTCCATTCAGCCATATAAGTTGACAACATTACAATTTAAATTAACTTACAGCTGTTTGTTGACAAAATAATATTTTGCCAAATAACCTCTTCAGTCTGTTGAGTGCTATACAGAGTGGGATGTGGATGGATGTTTACCCTTAAAAGGCAGAGAAGTCTAGTGTTGTTTGACAAGATTTTCTTGTTTTTTGTTTGTTGGAGTGAAACTTTGTCTACACTATTTACTCAGGCTTCCTACCTGCGAAATACAACACTACCCACCCAGAGTCCTCTACAACATGAGCCAAATTTCCCAGAAGGGAGTGCTTTAACTGAAAGCCAAGCCACATCTTACACACCAAATGGTCATATGAGCATAACTGTTTGTGTTTGTATCAGTGGTGCTTGTTCTACAGATATTTTGAACAACACTGAATCAGTCACCACTTTAAGTTGCCAGCAGCAGTGACTGACAAGGCTATGAGAGATATAAAGCCCCTATGTGTAGGATTTGTCTATTTTCTCTACTACAAACAAAAACTTAAACCATCAAAATGATTAAAAAGTAGCTATAATCACATGGAAATACTCCACATAGGGGCTTTAAAGAGCAACTTGAGACCACCTTAAAATCATGTTTTTCTGCAGACCTCTAATAGCTGTTACACACCAACCAGACGGCCGACTGTCGGCAGAAAGTCGCACTGATCAGTCGGGTCCCCGAGGTCCAAAAAAATGCCTCAAAACATACTGAGGCAACGCCGACATGAGCGTACGCTCTGCGCGTGCGCGAACCGTAATACGTCTCCATAGCAGCAGGCGCCTTCTCTGTATTGTTTCTTTCTTGTTTCCCAGAAAATGAAAACTGGCAGCTGATAGGACAAACGCGTCACGTGGGTCTTTTTTCTCCGGAAATTCACAGCCAGACTGTCATGGCGGCTTGTTCAGAATACGATCCCATATTGTACTAAAATAGTTCACCGAAATGTGTTTCTGAAAACATTTTAAGTGAGAAATAGACCGTGCAGTTGCTGAATCTGTCTTCATTTCAGATCGACAAAGGTCAGGTTAAAAGATTTTCGTCAGATTTTGAGAGGCTCATCCGCTCGCCATTTCCGGGTGAGTCCCGAATGCCCTGTCTCCGACTGAGCATGTCGGGTCGGCCCAAATAAAGGCCGACAGCTCCTCCAACGGACGACAGCACGGAACACACTGAACAGACTCGAGTCACCGACCTCGCCAGACTGTCCAACGGCTGATTATCGAGTTGGTGTGTCGGCACCCCAAGGCTGCATTCACACCAAAAACAGGCACTTTGGCGAAAATGCCAGTCCTCCCATTCATTTAAATGTTGGTAGTGCGTATAGACTGTGGTAGTGAGGCCTGCAGGGGATGCCGAAATGTTAAACAGAATCAACTTTTAGATAGGGCTGCCCCCTTAGTCGACTACTTTTGGGTTGTTGTTTTTTTTTGAGGTAGGCCTACGTTATATTTTCTCATGTTCTAGCAGGGCTTGTACACTGAACAGTGTTTCCGGAAGTAGATATATGGTGATGATGACATAGCAAAAAGTCACACCAGCAAAGCATGGTAAACGAGACGGGGTCCATGTTTCAACACGGTTGGTTGGCTGGGTTGCTGGCATCGCTGCAGACCCCTGACGCGCCCTGGTTGACAGCCCTACTTTTAGAGAAACGCTGCGGTGGCCAATCACATATTCGGTTGCAAATCAGAATGAAGTGTAATGTTATGTTTCAGGTGTAATGATAGGCATCGCATTAGAAAAAGTAAAAGTAGCCTAAATGCGGACGGACAATCACTTAGGACCCAGCACTCTAGCAGCATGGCTAAATGCTAGCACCATGGGGAACACAACAGAGACACAAATGGGCCATTTAAGTGCAGTGTTGGGAGTAACGCGCTACAAAGTAACACGTTACTGTAATTCCACTACTTTTAGCGGTAACGAGCATGGAACTAAACGCAATTACAATTACTGAAATTTAAATGAGTTTGTTACCCGCTTTACTGTCTTTTGTGAAAAATTAACACTTGCAGACAAGAAGACAGATAGGCCTACTTTAGCTGCTTCTGATCTAACGTCGCAGGACCTTATGGTGGCGCAATGATACACCAATCGAACAATGAGCATTAAACCACAGCACAGAATGAGCTTTCTCTCCTGGAAGTTTGGACATTACTTTTCAGTCGTTGAAATTAAAGACAAAAATGTAGTGGTGAGTTGTCAATTATGTGCAGCTGTAAAGAACCTATCCACATCTAAGAGTAGCAATTCAAATCTAATGAAGCACCTGTTGAAGCAACACGCTTCGACAAAGCTAGTAGCGAAAGACCACAGCCCTACGGATGCTGAAGACGCCACTCCATGCAAACAACCAAAGCTAGATTGTACATGAACTGCAGTGCAGCCGATAAGCCAGGCAGAGCTGAATAAATTGATTGCTAGGTATGTCATCATCATCATCATCTGTCAACTGTCGAGTCAGTTGCCTTCAGGCAACTAATAAGCAAAATACCAGTGACAAATGGAGGCTCCGGGCAAATGTGCAGGAAGACGTTTTCCAGCAATTTAGACAGAGAATATGCTAAAATGCAGGTTGAGCTAAAAAAACATTTGAGGGTTTACAACATCTTGTCTCATGCTTGATTTGAAGGCCTGTTGCCCTGTTGATTATATATATATATATATATATATATATATATATATATATATATATTGCAAAATCTATCTGATCTTTTAGAAACAATATAGGCTATGGGTGTGGCATTTAAGACATAGGCTACTGCACAAGAGTCTGAAACGTGCAACCAAATGACAGGATCTGGATATGTGTCATACATTCCAATGACTAAAACAACAGTGCTGAGTCAACTAGTGTCCCATGCTAGTGCCCATCGGATTTCCCCAAATCTCCACAATTGTCGCCTTAGGAGTTATTTTTTCACATATGTTTAACCCATCGCATAAAATGACAAGTTTTGAAACGTATTAATATACAACTTTGGTGATAAATAGGCACTTATGCCTCTTTTTTGAGAGTTGATGGTAAGGTACTACAGCTTACACACATTAATGTATGCGTCATCACCAGAACACATCTCTTCATCTTACACCAACATCTGTATGAGCCAACATCTGTATGAGCCGACTTAGGCTACACCACCGAGACAACAGTGTTGTATTATTTTAGGTCTCCGGAAATCAAGATTGACTGTAGAGGTTGAAAATGCTGACAGCTACCTATATGTTTGGTCGTTTTTGTCGTCTCCACCCATATCATTAGCCTGGGTTCTTACAGCGCCGCATTCCACAAAGAAACTATATCTCAGTTTACGAACTACGCCACAAATGTCACCTGGCGAAAGTGACAACATTTACATCACACTCACGTACAGTATCTAGTAGGTAGCCATACGCGCTTCGGTGGCGTGAAATCCGCAGCAGGACAACTTTCTACCGGCAAAGCTGCGACAGTTTAGCTAGAGGAGTGCAATAACGTTATACGTCTTTAGGCCTCAAAATATACTTACTTTCAGCTCAAACACGTCGTGACTCAGCACAGCTATTCCACATGCAGGATAAAACGATATACTTAGGCTAAAAGTTGTATCGTATCCAAGCCTATGCTTAGAGTTAATTTGTATTCCCTGTAGGTGATGCACGCTTTAGTCCCTCCCATAGGGTGCCCATGTAGGAGAGTGTGGAAGATAAAAGACAAAGAATCTTAAAATGTGGCCGCTTGTTCACAAGACTTTTGTTAACAAAGTCGCAATGTGTTGTGAAACCAAACAGGCTTTTTTTTTTTTTTAGCCCTATTTGTGCAGCTGTAGGCTATCAGCAAGCATGCATGAAGAATACTGTTCACGTTGTGAGGTCTGAGCTGCTAACGAAATATGGACTAATGGGCGACAAGACCCGACTGGACGCCAGATTGGGAAACAGGGAGGGGGCAGCAATGATGTTAACATGGTATCAGAGACGATTTAGAACCTGATAATCTTTATTCTGTATCTGTATTCGACTATTCAACAAATCCATGCAATCACGGTCACGGAACATATCACGGGATTTCCGGTTAGCATTTTCAAAATAAAAACCTTGCTAGCAAATATCAAACACAAAACTCACCTCTGACAGTCATTGAATAAAAAAGCGTGTTGGATTTTTTAAGATATTTTAACTTTAACTTTCAACTTTATGTTAGCTTAAAACAAGCCTATGTCTTGTGATATTAAATTTAAAGTGTTCATATTATGCTAATTTTCAGGTTCATAATTGTATTTATAGGTTGTACCAGAATAGGTTTATGTGGTTTAATTTTCAGAAAACACCATATTTTTGTTGTACTGCACATTGCTGCAGCTCCTCTTTTCACCCTGTGTGTTGAGCTCTCTGTTTTAGCTACAGAGTGAGGCATCTCACTTCTGTACCATCTTTGTTGGGAGTCGCACATGTGCAGTAAGTACTGCTAGCTTGTTAGTTGCAGAGTATGAGGAAGTGCCATGCTAGCAGCTAGGTGAGCATTATAACGTATGTTACAAAGCGGACTAGTTATGCGCCAGGTGAGCAATTATCATCAACTGAATTCTGCGCCAATTAGGGATCCGGCATCCAGTAGGATAAAAGGGTCCCGTCATTGCCCAGCATGGCGCGACATGTAGGCTACTTCATCTGAATCCCCTTTTATATAATGTTTAAATGGCTCCCAAAGGTTGTGTCGTTTTTTTATTCAAGGACTCTCAGGTGATTTAGACGATTAGTCTCAGATTAGTGTCAGATTAACCTATTCGCTAGCAAGGTTTTCATTTTGAAAAAAACTAACTGGAAATCTTGTGATATGTTCCGGTATTGCTGTTGAATAGTCGAAAACAGATTCCATTTATCTTTTTACAGTCTATGGTAGCAGCTAGCTAGCTGTTAGCATATGCCGTTGGCGGGTGCAGTAAACATTTCCATGGTAACAGCGAGCTCCACCAATTATGGACATTGCTGTTACGTTTAGGATTGTGGGTAGTGTAGTACTTATGCATGACATCGTAAAGATGCATAATGTTATTGCACTCCTCTGTCTGAACTGTACAGCTTTGCAGATGGAAGGTTGCCTTTGTTTTTCACATAATCATCATAGGCTATGTACATAGCACTTCTCAGAATATCTTTCTCAAGTGATGTAACTTCAACACAACTCAACATAAAGAGAATGGACATGATGAACTTGAAAAGTTAGAAGTTTAAAGGGATACTTCACCGATTTAGCATTAAGCTTTGTATCAGTAGAAACACGGTAGTATTTTTGAATGATCATGCTTCCCTCCCTTATGTCCCCCTGAGAGGAGAGATCTCTGTATTGTGGGTTTGGAAAGCTTTCTACTGATGACGTAAAACGACGATTTTTGCGTCATCGGTAGAAATTTGCCCAGAGGCAAAGGACTACAGCCAGTACTTCCGCATAGCCCATAGGGGGTTGGACTGTTGGCTTTTTCCGGAGATTGCCGAGGTAAAAAAAAAGGTGTTGCTCGATGCCGCTAGCTGGTAGGGGGACATCCTCAGCGGTATGCTGAAAGCGGGACGAGGGTAGGAGTTGGAGCTAGGTGGAAAGCTAATGCTAGCCTTGCCAGGCTTCACCTGCTACGGAGACCAGCACCTCAGCCTGCGGTGTTGCTCGATGCCGCTAACCGGTAAGGGGGTTACAGCTGTGTTTATACTCTGTTTACAGCCTACCAAGCGCTAATGCTAGTATGTGTTAGCTGAACTTTACAGAGCATATAATGTGTTTCGTATGTCGTTTTTATATAATGTCGTTTTTATATATTTGAATTGTGTAACCACTTGAGCCACGGTGAAACGTTGTTTTGTGTATATGGTTGAAATGACAATAAAACACAGTTGAATTGAGTTGACCGTCTCACTGTCTGTCTGTCTCTAAATGGTAGGCGTGCCTTGGGAGTGGACTCAGAGCAGCGAAGCAAGTGCATTCTGGGATTTGGTGTCTTTCATCAACATGAGCCAAAAACACATTTCCTGGTTTTTCTCGGCCTAGAAGACACCAATTTCATTTTTTTTCACATTTATACTACATAAATGATCCAATTTAAAGTTATATTCAGCTTTCCAGCGGTGAAATATCCCTTTAAGTGATTAAACACAATAGATCAGTTTTTTTGATTTGAATTTTTGAGGAGTTTTACATTATATTTAGACTTTAGCTTAGCGTACTTAAAGCAAAACTAAAGAACTTTTCCCACTTCGGTCCCCCTACAGGTTAGAAGCGGAATTGTCCATTACCACTGTCGTAATGTCTCATTATGTTTCATTCGAACTACAGATCCGCTACCCGATCTGCCAAACTTGCATAATGTAATGTGATGGACAATTCCGCTTCCAACCTGTAGGGGGACCAACCGACGCAGGAAAAGTGTCTTTAGTGTTGCTTTAAATTCAGACTCCCTGAAGTACAGCAGACACACATAACAGTATATTTAAACACAGTACTGCTGTGACTGCTTCTAATCATTTTCTCTTTTCTGAGATGCATATGGCTCAATCTGATGTATGAAACACAACAACGTTGACATTAAATTCAAGATTCAAATGCCTTTTCCTAATTTTATGTGTCGAGGTTTTCACACAACTCACACTTAATAAATTGATTAAGCAAGTCACGATGCACAAAACAAAATATTTATTTAAAAAAACATGGCACAATGAATCTAGACAATGTCCCTTCGAACCATCTACCTTTAACAAGAATTTCTAATAAATAAGTCCTAACAATAATAAGGCTTATTATATTCTAACTTATCCAGACTTTATCAGATATGTTTTGCAATGTGATACATGGGCAATTCTTATGAGCCCATTAAAGATTGACAACTTTAGCACATTACATGTAAATAAAATCAGTTTATCAGTTAAGGAACCTTCTATATTAATATTTATGAATCCAGGTCTACACAGTGCTTGTGGCTCCATGTAGTACATAATTCCGTTGTAGTTTTGATTTGAAAGGTTCTTTGCTGCAACAGAAATAACTTCCTCAGCATGGTGGGGACTCGCCTTCAGATATGTTCCTTCAAATACACTTATGACCTGAAGTCTGACCTGCTTAAACTTACACTGTTGTCTTTTATACCACAAAACAAATACCAATTGTACTTGATGATGATGGTGATGATGATGATGATGATGATGATGATGATGATGATGATGATGATGATGATGATGATTAAAACATCACTTATTTTTAAACTAGACCTGATCCACCCATTTAATGTATACATCCAAATAACTTACACTAAGATGAAGAACTTAAAACTAAGTTGTAAGTTTGAATGAAAACTCTCAGCTGCCTGACTAGTGTTCACAAAGATAAGGCTGAGCTGTGAACATGAATCCAGACAGATTTGTTGTTAATTCTCTGTTATAAAAGCCCTGCTAACTCAACCTTGAATCTGAGTCTGGGACTCAATGAGCAAGATTGCTCAACCTTATAGACAGCATGAGGCACAGTGACCCTTGAAAAGGTTTCCTCAGAGCAAAAGGTTTTGTTTGTTTTCTAAATTGGGACATATTTTTTGCTCTGCCCAGGAAATGGAAAGTCAGGTGCCCGGTTGAAGTGTCCTGTTAAGAAGATCCACACTGTGCCAATGATAAAGAGAAGCATGGCAGCCCAGAAACACACCTTGTCAATCATCTTCCCAATCAGTACCCAGCTTTCAATTTCCTGTATTTGGAAATAAAAAGAATATAGATTAAAGAACTAAGATAACAGTTGGCCCGAAAAAAATATATCAATAAACATATAGAAAAAAGAATTACAATCACTTACATGTTGACTAGGCAGATAAAGCTTAAAGTAACACTCACAGATCCAATGTTATTTTGTTGTTTCGTACTCTCAGCAATAAAGTTGCAGGCATCCACACATTGCTTGATCTCGGGCGCAGCTTGAGCCAAACTCTTATACAGGTTGGCTGTGCTGCTGACATCCATATTATCCACTAGGGGGAAGGAGACACTGACAGTCGGAAAACAGTATGCCACAGCATTACCTGAGGCAGACACAGGCATCTTTGATCGTGATGAGGCAATAATAAAGGTGTTAAATGATATACAATACCCGTGTAATACACAAATATGTGGCTAAAATAAGGAATATTCATGAATAAATGTTCCAAATGATTCAAACTACACAAAAAAACAACTTTGTAACATGATATTTACACAAAATCAGAAATCAGACTGGGACGTAATGGCTAGTCAGATTTTAGACGTGTCATAGTTTTAAAAATAGACGTCTTACCAATCGATCGTGTGAGACCATGCCTCTCTCTTTGTTTGTCAAACATCATTTCACTGCGAGGTTGTTTCAGTACATATTCCTCTGCTCTCTGCATGAGGCCAAAGGAGCTGCGCCGTCGTTCCCTCACTCCGTTTACCTCCGTTGTCACCTCACTATCATCCACCAGTGGGGACATGCCAAGGAAGCGGGGTACCATTTCCAGGAACAACTGCAGGAGGCAGAAAAGATAACAGTTCACACACAATAACACTTGAATAGACACATTTTACTCAACTGCATAGGATATACTTACATGTTTGATGGTATGGGACATGGTATGAGTGTTGGGGCTGCGCAGGGAGAAGTTTAGCACCACAATTTGATTAGTGGCAATGAGAGTAGTGACAGACATAACAAAGATCAGGTACCTGAGGAAGGCAAAGAGAAGATCTGTGTTGGAGAGGAGACTCAAACTGTATGGATTGAAGAAAATAAATCCCAGCAGAGGTCAGCAGAGAACACATACTGACTCACTTGCCAATGAGAGGGACAGAAAGAGATGTCTCAGGGATCTTCTGAGCAATAAGAAAGAGGAAGACAGTCTGAGCCAGCAAGACAGAGATGGACACAGTCAACTTTTGTCCCCCGGCTGTGAAGGAGACAATAGAGACTTGTGAGACAGGAGGACCACACCAAATCAAAAAAATATATACCAGTTTTGGGACCCAATACTTTCAGTACATTCTCTGTGCTCAGGCACTTTATTTGCAGCAAATAATGCTATGTAGCATTATTTCAAAAAGGCTTTTAATATACAGTACAGTAGTTACAGCATCTGGATTTCGTTGATAAGGATAAGATAATACACTGAAAACAAATCTGCAAAGGCATACCAGTGTTAAGACTATTTCTAACAGAATATTCTTATCTACTATACTTACTACATTTTATTGCTTATTACAAAGCCTGTGAAGAGCTATTTCTAAATTCTGGTCTTTTTTATTATGGTCAGTATACAAGAGTAACTAGAATGAATTATTATTTTGTTTTATGTCCAAGGTACAAAACTTTACTGACCTTGTGCAGGCAGGAAGTAGGCCAGCACAACTAGCGAGGAGATCAGGGAGCAGGGCAGGATGATGTTGATGATATAGAAGAGGGGTTTCCTTTGGATGATCAGATTAAATGTGACCTCCTGATACTCTAGGTCATCTGGGGAATATCGTGTGTTGATCCTCTTCCTGGCTGGACGATGGACGATGGCCCACTCGCCATTCTCTGAGGGGTGAAAACATAATAAGGTGGATCAATTGTGTGCTTTAAATTTTGGAGTATTGAATGTGGATGCGCTGTACCTGTGAAAGCCTCAGGGTCAATGTCCACCCACTCAATAGTTTCGCCTTTTTCTCCAACAGCCAAAATGAGGTCCATTTCATTGGCACTGTACGTTTGGGACCTAAGAGTCGAGGCAGTTAGGATAGAATACAACAGAAGATTGTTGTTACCCAGACTAACTCCAATTCTATGAGCATGCACGTAGCCTTTTATTTGGTTTTCACAATTGATTTAACCTATCCAGGCTCCACCTTGGCACCCTGAGACAGCCCGTTAGAGGGCGAAGTACACTTGAAATAAAACAAACTAATAAATCAGCAATTATATATATATATATATATATATATATATATACATTTTTATAAAAAAAATTTATAAAAATATAATTGTACCACACCTGAATGCTAACGTGCAGTTTTGATAATCAAATGGGAAGTAGGTGATCTCAATGGCACAAGTGCTGCGATAGATAGCAGGAGGCAACCAGTACATCCAACCATTGCTGCTGATCAATACATTGGCGTAGTAAGCCACATCGAACTTGCCATCAATGCTGCAGAGATTGAAGATAAAGAACAGAAACAGTTGACACCAGACTGGATGATGTATGATGTGCGGGCAGGGAAAATGCAGGATTTCACTCCTCTTTGTTACTGCCTTACTTGTTCTCAAGGACAATGTCAGGAAGCCAAACAATATTGTATGGGACACGAATAACATCAATGCCGTAATAGTTAGACGCGTTCCAGGTGAGGCGATAATCGGACCATTGCTGTAGATGACATTTGAGAGAAAGGTCACCAGCATGATTGAAAACTAGCCACAACTGAGTGCTGATTAAATGGGAAGGACTGAGGTTTGCCAGGATTTGTACAAACAACAAAAAAACACAAGTATGAAGAAAGGGGAAACTCACAATTTCAATCCACACATTAGTCGTAAGAGTCTCCTCCTTTTCATTCTGTGGTAGAAGTGAAGAAGCAGTATGACTATTTGAGCTGTAAGTGTTACTACACCAGTGACCTAACAGCCATTATTGTGCATATGTTAAAAAATTGGCCATATGTTGATTGTCCTGTGGGAATGATGGTGAACAACTTTTCTTAGAGTTGTGGATATCTCACCAGGGAGATAAGGTTAGTGAGGGTAAGCTTGATCTGAACCTCCAGCTTGTCTTCAGGATGAACCACTGGGCGAATATTCTTGTTGTAGCCTTTGAACAAGTCACCGATCAGCTTGGACTCCTCATTACACTGCACTGCATGAAAAAAAATAGATGAGAAATGGAGTGAGTTCATGTGCATGTGTTGGAATTACTGTGTTTGATTAATATTTCATGACAGAGGAGGAGAAACATCTGAAATAGTGGTCAGTCTGAAAGGCGGTTAAACTAAGTTTAAAGGTCCCATGACATATGGTGCTCTTTGGATGCTTTTATATAGACCTTAGTGGTCCCCTAATACTGTATCTGAAGTCTCTTTCCCGAAATTCAGCCTTTGTGCAGAATTACAGCCACTAGAGCCAGTCCCACAATGAGCTTTCCTTTGGATGTGCCATTTCTGTGTCTGTAGCTTTAAATGCTATTGAGAAGGAGAGAGGAGGGGGAAAGGTGGAGGGTGGGGGTCTGGCCTTGACCAACTGACACTTTGCAAATTTGAAAGCCATGATGCCTCTCTCTCATGGGTGGGCCAAATTCTCTGGGCGGGCAAAGCAGAGAAAGGGGAGGTAACCTTCCTCCTTTTGACCTCATGAGGATCAGATTCCAGATCGGCCCATCTGAGCTTTAATTTTCTCAAAGGCAGAGCAGGATACCCAGGGCTTGGTTTACACCTATTGCCATTTCTAGCCACTGGGGGACCATAGGCAGGCTGGGGGAACTCACATTAATGTTAAAAAAGTGAAATTTTCATGCCATGGGACCTTTAAAGGTCAGTTAATTTAAAGCCACATCAGTACTCAAATATTAGCCCATAGCTTTTTCAATAGTTTCTTTTGACATAATTACAGAAAATGATATTGACAATGAGTAGAAAACACTGTGTATATGCAAAATATGCTTAGAAGCACATGTACTGCATGTTTAAACATGTAAAATAGCATGTGTCTCTCCTCAGATAAGATATAACAACCCATAATAGGCACAAACAGAGTTTAAAGATGACTTGATTAACTGAAAACCAAACGTTACCTCATTTCACACACTTTTCTAATAAATTCCCAGTGGTACACCAATAACAACTGCCAGGGACATGCACAGGTACAGGCTGATGTTGCCCGGGCAACAGCCCGTTTGACCTTATTGGCTGAGTTACCCCTCTGGAGAAAAAACCTAAATAAACTTTGTCTTTATTTATTTTTCATTTACTTTTTTTGCTGTTGTAGCAGTCCATCATTAATAAAGTTGAGTAAGTTTTCTGACAGAAACAATATGTGGTGCAGGCATGAAATATAGGCTGCTTCTAATTAAAATGCATTAGTTTGAGATTTGTGCTGAGCGTCACGAAACAAACTGCTTTAAAATGTTGATTTTATAATTAATAATATAAAATACTAAAGTAGCCTACAATCCATTTCAGCCACATTACAGTTCTTCTCTTTAGCACCTCCAGTGGACATTTGTTTCTCAAAACTCTGGCAGAATATAGTAGCCTAGAAATCTGGATGCACCCTAGCGGCAGCAAATGTATTTTGATGTGGGTCTGGCTGGTCAGGCTAAGAATATAGGGTACCTGACAGTACATATTTGTGGCACTGCAAAACCGTGGCCAGAGGTACATACTGTATATATATCCCATGAGACCAGTTTGAAAACATCAGTGTGGCCTCCATCAGCAGGTTTAAACCATAGACAGTATATAAGAATGGACCAACAGATCCTGTTGCTCTGGACGGAGACCAATGAAGGATATTAGAAGCACTTTTCTGGTGATGGCTGAGCGTTACTGCGCAGCCTCCAACTGAGAGAGAACACGTAAATGTGCCGTGAGCAACGTGTCTGAAAGTTGTAAGTCTTCTGATAGCTGTGCCAAGATAAATCTCAATCATTCCGAATATTGCAGAGACGGAGAGCATAGGTATATGTAAGGAGATAACATAGGCACAGGCTAATTATTGCTAACTAAAATGCTAGTTAACATTAGTAATTACACTTAAACAGCTAATGTGAGATGAAACTGCCTGCGCGCTTCTCCTGTACTATACGGTCACAGTAAGTCGCGTGGTTATGACACAATCGTTAGCCTATTTTTACAAAAACATCTGCTACGGAGCCATAACGTGAGGTACAAGGTAATGGAGCCTTTTATACATTGTCGTGTTTCTTTAGAAATAAACAATGGACAAATAGAGTCTTTAAACGCTTCAGATGTAAAGTTATTTGCTGTCAAAGTGGCGCCATGAATGGCAGTCAATGGAATGCTAACAGCAGGTGATGGCTTGGTAGCATCAAAATCGCGCCAGGGAGGTTCGCGGTCCGAGGAGAAGCTTACCCCCTTGGTTCAAACTCCTCTGAGACGTTATAGCTGAGTTATGTGTCACTTCCTGTTTGGTGAGTTGATAAAATGTTTTTACTCTTCGTCTTAAAAGAAGACATGTAACTTGGGACTTGGGACTCCTCTGATGCATTTTAATGAGTTCAGGGACAGGCTTTTCACAATAAGAGAATCCTTTATGACACAGAAAAGCAAAGATGAGATTTGAACTAACAACCTTCAGACTGTGAAACAGTTTCTCTTCCAACTGAGCTCTCAGGACTCTGAGAAGGAATCTCAATATTTTAATTATGGTTAAACTTCACAGAGTCGATTGACATCTGTGAAGCAGGTTTCAGGTTATTTAATAGATAGATAAATGTATTACACTAAAGGGTTTTGATTGGTAATCACTTATGTCTTGGAAAGTGTTTTTTGAAGGATTATCGGCACATTTAAGATGTTTTTAATGGATTCACTGTTTGAGAGGTTTAAGCGGCAACAGAAGGAAAAGACAAACTTTGTTTCTCATCAGGTTGATGAAGGTGATGTTTCTTCGTTCTCATCCCTGAAGATGGTCCAGTGGGGACTGATGCTGACTGACACCCAGGAGATCACCCAGGGTTCAAACCCTGCTTAAGGTAACTCACACAGGAGATCCTTGAGAAAGTAGTCGCTAATCAGTTATGTGACTTTCTACATAGAAATAGGTTATTTGAAGACTTTCAGTCAGGATTTAGAATGCATCATAGCACAGAGACGGCACTGGTGAAAATCACTAGCGACCTTATAACTGCTGCTGACAAAGGACTTGTTTCCATACTTGTCTTATTGGATCTTAGTGCTACATTTGACACTATTGACCATACCATCCTGTTACAGAGACTGGAACATTTAGTTGGTATTAAAGGAATCACACTAAGCTGGTTAAAGTCCTACTTCTCTGAGTGATCCCAATTTGTTAATATTAACGATAAACCATCCAAATACACCAAAGTTAGCCATGGCGTTCCTCAAGGCTCAGTGCTTGGACCAGTTCTATTCTCCTTATACATGCTTCCTCTAGGCAATATTATTAGGAAACACTAATTAACTTTCACTGTTACGCAGACGACACCCAATTATACCTGTCAATTAAGCCAGACAAAAACGGTCAGTTAGCTAAACTTCAAGCGTGCATTAAAGATATAAAATCCTGGATGACCCACAATGTTCTGATGTTAAACTCAAACAAAACTGAAGTTATTGTGCTGGGACTCAAGCACCTCCGAACTTTGTTATCTAAAGATATAGCTACCCTAGATGGACCTGGCCTCCAGCACTACTGCCAGAAATCTAGGAGTTATTTTTGATCAGGATTTATCCTTTAACGTCCACTTAAAACAAACCTCAAGAACAGCCTTTTTCCATCTTCGTAACATTGCCAAAATCAGGAACATCCTATCTCAAAACGATGCTGAAAAATTAGTCCATGCATTTGTTACTTCCAGGCTGGACTACTGTAATTCTTTACTATGAGGTTGCTCAAATAAGTCCCTTAAGACTCTCCAGCTGATCCAGAATGCTGCAGCATGTGTTCTGACAAGAACTAAGTAAAGAGATCATATTTCTCCTGTATTAGCTTCTTTGCATTGGCTTCCTGTAAAATTCAGGATTGAATTTAAAATCCTTCTTCTGACCTACAAAGCTCTAAATGGTCTAGCACCATCATATCTTGAGGAGCTCTTAGTACCTTATTGTCCCACTAGAGCACTGCGCTCCCAGAACTCAGAGCTACTTGTGGTTCCTAGAGTCTCTAAAAGTAGAATGGGAGCCAAAGCCTTCAGCTACCAGGCTCCTCTCCTGTGGAACCAGCTCCCAATTTGGGTTTGGGTGGCAGACACCATCACCACATTTAAGAATAAACTGAAAACCATCCTCTTTGATAAAGCATATAGTTAGGGAGTGAGGAGTTGCAGCATCCGCCTAACCCGGCCCACCTGCTTCTCTTCATAGTCGTCAAGTTAGGGAATGAGGAGTTGCAGCGTCCGCCTAACCTGGCCCACCTGCTTCTCTTCATTGTCATCAGATTTATATAATCTATAAACAATAATATAGTGAGAGTAGAAGGAGGCAGGCGAGTACAGCCCGTTCCGGCAGGGGAGAGTTCAAGCCCGATCCGGCACCTCCCTTTAGCCTGCCTCTCTTAGTTATGCTATTATAACTCTAGACTGCTGGGGAAGTTCCTTCCTTCCAAGGACACAATGAGCTGCTCTCTCTTCTCTCTTTCACTTGTTTCCTTTTGTGTCCATCATAGTCCCAGAAATGCTTGTTACTAACCTAGCTCTGGGGAGTTTACTCCCCGGAGTCCTTATGTTTCTTCTCCACCCAGAATATCGCCTTGGAATAGGGTGGCACCAAGACCTGGGTCTTGGGTGCAGCTGTCGCTGTGGACCTACTACACCAAGCTACGCTCTGCGATTCCCTGCAGTGTCCGGCTGCATCCTGCTGCGTCCTGCCGCGTCCACCCATGCTCTGCTGTGCCACACTACACCCCATAATGCCCTGCTGTGCCCTACTATGACATGAACTACTGCGACTACCATTGTGGTCACTGTTCCACTATCTTTATTATGACTATTATTGCCACTGTTCATCACATCCCCAACCGGTGCCGTCAGACACCGCCTACCAAGAGTCTGGGTCTGTCCGAGGTTTCTTCCTAAAAGGGAGTTTTTCCTTGCCACTGTCGCAATAGCTACTGCTAATGCTTGCTCTTGAGGCAATCACTGTAATAGTTGGGGCTTTGTAAATTACAGAGTGTGGTCTAGACCTACTCTATCTGTAAAGTGTCTCGAGATAACTCTTGTTGTGATTTGATACTATAAATAAATTGAATTGAATTGAATTGATTGTGATGGATGGGTGGATTTCAACTTATGAATTTTCAACTTCAAATTTCCAACATCGATTTCAACTTGTGGATTTTCAACAGCGATTTCAACTTCAAATTTCTCACATCGATTTCAACTTGCGAGTTTCAGAATTTCTATTTTTAAAAAGTTGTTATCACTTTAAATATGTTTTAGTCTGTAGGCTGTTCAGCGGAAATTATTAAAGTAATTAAAAGTGTTAAACCCCTTAACATATACAGAATAACATCACATGTAACTACACTTTGTGTCATGTGACTTTAACACAGAAAGAGAGATGATTAATATCAAAGCGACTGTCCTTCACCGAGAAACTTTCCCAGAGGTCGTTTGTGCAATTACGACCTCGCGCTAGCCCTCTAGTGGCCGTAGTAGTTATGACGGGAGTAAAGCAGGAAGTAAGGTGACGAACTGGCTGCACTAGTGTTCAGTTGTCTTCAGTTGCGTTTTTAGCAGTGTAAAATACAGTATACCATATACATTACGATTTTGATTCTAATCATTCTATTCAAGATGAGGCCCTACCACAAGGCTCCAGACCAGAGAGTGAGGAAGACTATGCGGTGCATCACGCAACAAATCAGACAGCTACATAATGACAGCTACATCTCATATATAATATATAATACATTCAAGAGTTACTATAAAAGAGCCATGTCAGTAAAAGTGTGATAAGGAGAAAGATAGATGCTGTGCATAATAGTAGCCTATTATTAATTTAAATGTACATTAACTTATTCAGAATTATATTAATGTTTCATTTTGAGACAGCTCCATCTTCAAAGTCTCTGCTGAGCTTGCACATACCTTTATAGTGTGATAAAGAGAAGAATAGATCTTGTACACAGCAATAACAAGTTTTTTTTTTTTTCAAATTTAAGACATTATCTTAATTCTTAATTGTATTTGCTAGATGGTGAGCCAAATGAGTGAGAGTCAGAATATGAAGAAAAACAGAATCAGTAATGGAGGATAAAGTGACAATATCATTTTCATTGATATGAGGGGGGTTAGAGCAATAGCAGGTTTATACAGTACTTGTATTTTGGGGTTTATACTAGAACATGTTTACATTTTTTAATGTTCAAAAAACACATTATTTTTCTTATACTGTCTGTCTGATTATACCTGTATTCAACCTCTGTCTAAAATGCTCCATTTTAGAGCCTGTCTCTTTAAGCCCCCCTCCTGAAAAAGCCCAGTCTGCTCTGATTGGTCAGCGTTTCCAGGTCTTCCGCATCTTCACTTACGTCATTACAGACCGGGAATGACCGTGACGGCACTGTAGCGGCACAGTTTTTTGCTGTGTGGGAGCACATGTGTTGAGACCAACCTCAGGACAAAGAGATGAGCCGGTGTATGAAGAGTCTAGAGACTAGAAGCCATGTTCCAGTCACACTTAACGGCAATGGTATCACACTGTACTCCTTGGCTACACTATGTTTCAGTATAAACTTCAAGAGAGACTAAATAAAGAGTAAAGCAGAGGTTATTTCCAACATATTGCCTCTTCCCTCCCAGCTGTCACTATCCATCACTCCGATTACACAGCTCCTGGGAAACTCTAAACTAGGACTTTAAGTCACACTCACGTCATCTACAATAATCATAAATACCACCATTAGGCAAAAATGGTGACAGTAACACATATTGCAAAGCAGTAAAGATGTCATCCACCGTGATCGATTCATTTCCAGGTCTGCCTGGTCCAATCAGGCACAAATATGTCACATAGTTTTGAGCTGTAATCTTAAAGCATTAGTGTGTAACTTTTTGATATTAATGAACGTCCGTTACATTCAATCCATTGCCAAATGAGTTGCTACAAAGCTAATTAAGACTTTTAGCTTCATATTGTCTCTGTATTTCTTAGTATAGCTGTGTTTAGAAGATTGTGGCATCCGGTGACTTTTCCGTGCAGATACGCCAGTGACAATAATTACCTCTTCTGAAGAGTCCATCATGTTTTTTTAATCCTCCGTTTTTGTTGTCATTACTTACAATTCTTCATGGGGGCAGCAGAAACTACGCACTATAGCAACTACGCACTATAGCTTTAACTCTCCCATGAGGCAATATGTGTAGTAGGCAGTGATGTAATGACAGTGGTGAGATGTCTCACCTCGCAAGGGTTTGCCAGTTGTTAATTATTTTATATTGCTAAATATTACACTTGACACAAAGATGGGAAAAGTTTCATTCCTGTATGTTTCATTAAAATCCACAACACTATAGCATCCCTTTAGGCCAATATCCCTTTGAGTTTGTAAACATAGTACTTCCTCCAATTTCATCATGGAGGAAAACATATCTAACATCTTCCTAGGAATTGCGTAGAAAGTATAAAGATCCTAAAATATTTTTTTAAAATGGAGACAGAAAGTTGACAGTCTGGCCTAATGCAAATAAACTATGAAAATCACTGTAGGGCTTATGAGATAGCTGTTTAATGATGGATGGCTGCAAAGACAACATTTTCAAAGCATTGCTGGACAGTAAACAGTAAGTAGTGTCACTCTGACTCTTGAGTGAGAAACACGCTGACTTTTAAAGTGTGCCATGTGAGTTGCACAGCATGTGATGTGATGTACTCACAGTTGTATTATCATGTGGATACAAAGTACAATTAATGTTTGTCATCTATGCTTTGACCTGGTCACTTCCTGCAGCTGCTCAGGATTGATTATGAGAAACTAGAGGCAGAGCCTGCGAATGACTACTGAGGTGATATGCGGCTCAAAAAATGGTCAAATGGGTTTGAAATCTCATAACTTTGGCAGAGGAAATCGCTAGATAGCACTAGCTGTTGGTGAGAAAATGTTTGTGATTTGGCTGAGCTGAAGCAACATGACAAGTAAACATTACAACATCACTGTTTGACTGGGGTAAGGGTAAGGGCAAGCCAAGCTCACCCTAGTTGACCATGTGCTGTTGTACAATGCACAATCCTATTCATGCATCCATTTTGAACATGAGAAGCAAAGGGATTTTAATTGAATCTAGCAAGAGGAAGAAAGTGCTGGTTCAAGTTCCAGTAAGCATCCCTTAGAGAAGGAGTTCAGCCCAGCATCTCAGGCCTGTTAGCAGTCAGTTGCATTACAGTCCACTACATCATAATCTGATCATCACACCTTGTTTAGGACCAAAGGAGAAGAGTTAATTCCTCATATCAGCACTAATATCACACCTTGATTGAGTTTTGACTCAGTATCAAGATTGTACAGCTGTTGCTCTAAGTGTATAGAGATCAAATGGCTGACAACAGCTTCAACCCAAGTGTATCTCCAGTTGTCCATCTGACAGTTTGACAATTTGATAAGTAAATTGCTATGACAGGGACTACATTTGTTAGCGTATCTAGAAGAAAGTCTGCAGTTTTTCTCCTGGATGTCCTCAGTCTTAGCTCCAACATCATAGGTATGCTTATTGCTTTCTCAGGGAGGTTGAGCAGTGTGGGGACATCAATCCAAGGCACTCCAAACCTCCATGTGACATTTCAGACATGTGATAACCATGTCAGACCAATAATATCAAAAGTGTACATTTAAGGATGAATCTTAACCATTCCGGCCCTTTGTCACTGAGCTACTCCAATGACCTCTGCCAAGGAGATGGACTCCAGGAGGATTTGCCCACAGCTGTTGAGAGCGACTCGTCATACATTTTCCCTTGAGTGGCCAAATGGATTTGCAGAATCATATGTTTTTAAACTTTCATTACATCCAGTCTTTCACTTCTGCCTCCACTGCAGCTGTAGCCTTTGTGGCCTGCTGTTACCCTCCTGTTGCAGAACCCCATCTGTGCCAAGCAGAACAGCTCTACACACTCCAGTACTGCTGCTCTCACAATAAACCACAGATGACCTTCTGCCTTCATTGATGCTAACTTACTTTTTTGTGCTCATCTAAATTGATAAATTGCATTGACTAAAAGTAAGACTTCATCATGGGACAGGCTATGGAAAAGTGGATCCCTGTGGACATTAGTATTGATGGTTATGCATAAAAGTTCCCTTACAGAGACAAAACCCCAACATGCTTTGTATACGATTTGCCTTGTATGCTAATTTTATGCAAGTCATACAAGCCTATAAATAAACAGAAGCAAACTTATATTCACTTTACAGCAGTATGTAAATTAGTATATATTGTAGAAATACTGTTTGTATGCTTGCAGATATGCTGACAACAGAAGAAAAAATAATTCTGCTTCCAAAATTGGTTCAAATCTGTATCATCTATACATTTTGCTAATTTACAACAGTATATGAGTAGAGGTTTTTTTTTTTAGATTAGATTATTTTTAGGGGCATTTCTGCCTTTAATGGACAGGACAGCTAGGTGAGAAACATGCAGGAAATCATCACAGGTCAGACTTGAACCCTGGACCTCTGCGTCGAGGCACAAACCTCTATGTAAATGTGCGCCTGCTCTACCAACTGAGTCAACTCAGCCACACGAGTAGAAGTTTTAAATACAGAAACTTTTCTCTGGCATGCCAATCAACGTAGTAAGAGTTGTAGAGTTTGTAGTTGTTTGTCTCTCTGAACACTGATCGTCTGCCTGCACATGACAGGCAGAGGATTATTTTGATAGATAAGAAGGCAGCCAGCCACTCGATGAGGATGTGCCAAAGTTTTGCCACCATGCCACTTACCCTGAACCATTGAAGTCCCGAGAATAGTTACAACTCCAAAACATATCCAAAACCTGCATGCTGCCATCATGTTCCAAGACCACTTCACTGCACGGCACTGTACTATATTTAAATATTATGTTTGAGAGAGAGAGAGAGAGTAAAGACAGAGAGGAAGAGCCCTAAATCCCCCCACCAAACAGCCCTGACTGTCGCCCACTCCGGCTGTCGCTATCCATGACTCAGATTACACAGCAGCTGAGAAGCACTAAACCCGGACTTCAAGTCACACTGCGGTCAGCCACAATAATCATCATCATGATCATTAGACAACAACTACCTGTGGTGATGCCAGTTATATACATTAAAGCATTTCTTTAACTCAATAGTGAGACATTATGCTGTTACAGATAAAAAAATAGTTGTACTTTGATATCTGTAACATATTGTAGAATTATTGATTCTTTTGATGGGAAAATCACAAATGGCACATTTTCACAGTGATGCTGACTTTGCATTTGTCCTGCTTTTCTGTGTAACTTACTGCATGTCTTAATGGGATATGTGTGTGTGTGTGTGTGTGTGTGTGTGTGTGTGTGTGTGTGTGTGTGTGTGTGTGTGTGTGTGTGTGTGTGTGTGTGTGTGTGTGCGTGTGTGTGTGTGTGTGTGTGTGTGTGTGTGTGTGTCAGACAGAGCAAAGAAAACAATAACAAAAAAACAGGGAGATACATAACACCCGTGGGTGCAGCAAGGTGTGCAGGCCTGCTCTCCCCCTGCTATGTGTCCAAGGTATTAATACATACAGCAGAGCCTTGCCACTTCAACAGCAGGACTCAAGTAGTGACAAGTCTACAGACCACAGTGTGAGGCGATGTTAGAGGGCTGGAGGCAGACAATGCTCATAAAAGTCATAAAACTCCATGGAGACAGAGACTTGGAACTGCATCAAGATAAGTTGGATAACTGTTTTGATTTCAAACTGAAATTTACAAAGGTAACTCTACAAAGTACAAACCAGACAATCAGGGCATTTTACTTATTTTAAATCCACAGACTAAATTTGCTTTTATAATTAGTACTGTGAGAAGAGTAGAAGTAGTGTCACTCTGAAGCGACAAGGGCAACCAACTGAATTTTGGAATGTGCAATGTGAGTTGCACAGTATGTGATGTACTTCTAAATATACAGTTAGAGAAACAGAGATGAGCTTCTTTAAGGTAACTGGAGCCTCCAGAAGGCAGATTATGTGTCTCACACTTAATTCAGTTCAGAGCTCAGAGACAGAAGAAGGGCTGGATCTGTCCGGCCACTGTTCACAGAGCAGAGCTGCACTTTACTGCTGTAGTAAAATAATACAGTATTAAAACATTGGGTGGGGTTGTATGAGGTACTTATCAATAGTCAGGGTATTACCTGGAGTAGATGGCGGTTTCCAGTTTGGAGAAGGAAGCAGGAGTGCCTGCAGGGAAAGCTAAGCAATGTACGGCTGTAGACACGGGCAGCAGCAAAACATATTTTATCCACCTAAAAAAAGGCCCATCTAAAAAAAATCAACATTTAAGTGTACGCTATATTAAGATTATTTTTACTGATTTACCTTGCCGTCCGACAGACCTTTCTGACAGGGAACTGAAGCCATTATTTCCATCTATGCTCTCTTCAAAGCCACCAGATTCCTTTGACAAAAAAAGGAATTTTACATCACAGAACATGGAAGTTGCTGGTCTACCACTCGGATAATTTGTTTGTGTTATTGTGGGACTTTGGTATTTTAAAGGGTCAGTTCGGATTCATCAGCAACTCCCAGCAAAGGGCTGTTTGAAGGCAAGGTAAAGCAATAAATATATTATTTAATACAGTGTACATTTAAACTGTGTTGATTTTTTTTAGGTGGCTTTTTTTTGGGTGGCTAAAATATGTTTTGCTGCTGCCCCCGTCTACAGCCGTACATTGCTTAGCTTCCGTGCAAGTACTCCGTCCTGCTTCTCCAAACTGGGCTCGTGCTGACCGCCATCTACTGTAGGTAATACACTGACTATGGATGAATACCTCATACAATCCCAATTAAAAAATATCTGAACTATCCCTTTAAGATAAAGGAACCTTCCAGCATGTTCACTTTAGGTTGGTGTTTCCCCCACAATAACCAGTCCGAGCGAAGTCCAGTGTTGGCTCTTTTAGAATTCTTTTTCAATTCCACCCAATTATATTCGGCAAGTCTTTCAAATAACTGACAGTCAGGGCAAAATGTCAGACAGGTGTGTAACTTCTTTTATAACAAGTGCTATAAAAAATAGCCACATCCATAAAGCAGGGGGTTCAAACCATTGTAGAGTTAATGCGGTTGGCACAAAGAGCTGTATTTGAATATGCAATGACAACATTTTTTATATTGCCAGTGCCTGCTGTGCATCCATGGATAGAGTTACAATAACTGTAAACTCCTATCAGTCTTATAATGTGTGATTCACTCTCACAATGTGAACCTCTGTTGAGGGATTTACATTAAATGTTGAATGCTTGTTGCAAACTAGAAGTTTAAAACTTCAGGGTTGTACCTCAGCCCAAAATCACTACAGGTCACATCCACAGAACCGACAACAATCATGTTTTGCTTTTGAACATCTGCACTGCACTGTTGTCATTAGATTCAATCATCCAGCTCTGGAGATCTCTACTCTACTTACATTTTAAAAACGTAAAAAAAATAGTTGGAGCCTATAAGATTTTAACAAACTGGATCAAATGTGGTTAAATGTTTTGACTCACCATACAGTATGTGTTTCTCTAACTTTTGCTCTCAAGCTGGTGGAAATCAGTGTGATTTTATCTGACAGTGACAAAATACCTCTTTCCTGCTCTACTGAACCCCCATACATAAACATACCCCATACATCATACCATGTGCTTTAGTCTACTAGTACTGTGCACTTGTGCATCATGTCAAGAATAGACAGCTGACTGCTTTTTTAACCACGCAGACAAATACACATTTTAAAACATGAATGTTAATTTGTCAGAACATTAAATCTGAGATTACTAGCCGTGTGGAGTCAAACAGTTCAAGTCTTCTTCATCACATGTTTTCACGGAGATCCACAGTCTCCCCTTGTCAGATGCTGCATATTTCAGATGGGCTCATTCATTGGTTGCACTGAGTGAAGCCCCATGACTGGCTCCTCCCTAGCCAAGTAATTAATGCCCCTGCTTTTACTTTTTTCCCGCTCCTCTGCTGCAAAATACCATTGTTAAGTCAATCCTCACGAGTACACATGTGGTCTGGCTTGAGTGTGGTATTCAATGTCTGTTCACCTCCCCCCACAACAGAGACAGCAAACCCAGTGATAGTGAGCAATCCTATGATTATCAGAGGTATCAGAGGTGATAATCAAGGGGAACACCCTATATGTGCTACATCATTCCACCTGTGTTCTATGTCTCAGACTTCAGACTTCCATAATCTGATGCAATTTCTAAATAATTAGCTTTTAGAAATCCAAAGTGATATATTATAGAATATGAATCAAATTTTGTAACGTATATGGTAACAAGGACACAGAAATTTGATTTTGTTGTTAAAGACTAAATAGATAAATTTTGTTTGCCCCCACTACATTTTGTAGAACTACATATGTCTCTGTCATGTCTAGAATTAGATTAGCATGAATGGACATCTTTGTTCCTTTTGCAGTCTCAGCTAGGATAAGCTTGGTTATTCCTTGTTATTCATTGACAAACAGGGATTTGATATGGCATTGCTCTCTGTACAGCCACCAAAAGCAGATTATGGGAAAAACACAATCTGCTCTGGAATTAATCGATCCAGAGGTTTAGTCTAGGTTGCAATAAAGATAAATATAAAGGGGGGGGACATGTGTATTTACATTGAGAGTGTCCTGAGATGTGTGTCATGTTATACTCTCATGTTTTCAGAATTGTGTGTCAGAACTGTTGTAATGTGTGGTGGTTGTGGTGGTGCTCCTAATTATGTGTGTGTGAATGAGTTGTTGAGAGAGAGAGAAAGAAAGAGAGAGCGAGGAGAGAGGGAGGACGGAGGGTGGTGGTGGCGGTAGGAGGAGAGGAGAGGGAGCAAGTGTTTACTTGAACTGACTAGGAATATAGCGCATGTAAAGAAGATGAATCTGGAAGGAGGGAGGTTACTTATGGACAAGCTGCGTTGGCTCTGCATTATCAGTCAGTGGCTGCACACTCGGCTGATCTCTGGACCTTCAGATTGAGCAACACTGCAAGAGACAGTCAGAAACAAAGGCAGGGTAGAGGAAAGACCTGAATCAAAGAAAGCAAAAGGAAAACAAAAAAGAGAGTAACAACAGGCTGGGTTGTAACAGTGTGACGAGGGGAAAAGAACAACTATTGTACAATAGAGTTAAACATTGATCAAGGCTCTGTGAGGTATAACAGTTGAGAGAACTTTTTATTGAAGGTTTTGGGGAGGAGTATGAAAGATTTGAGAGGACGGAGGGGGTCAGAGGCAGTGGTCCAGCAGGGAGTAATTGTGGTGACAGCCAGTGCAAGGGGACAAGGACTCATGTGAGACACAGAGGAATTAAAATATAGGGACACGGAGAAGGAACAGAGAGGGACTGGCAGACCCAAAACTGGACGTCAGTATGGGTGTGAAGAGCAAGGCTGCTGCTGCTATCGTAGTCCTGCTGCTATTCCTCGGCTCACTGTGGCTTCGTGAGTATTTGTGTGTGTGTGTGTGTGTGTGTGTGTGTGTGTGTGTGTGTGTGTGTGTGTGGCTTCCATGTTCTGCTAATAATCTATACAATCCCTCCCTTGTTTGAAATACATACGCTCCAGATCAGGAATGTGTCACATGTGGTGGCTGAAGAATCAAGCATGGTGGTGGTCACACCACTTTTTGCTCACTCTTTATGCTCACAAATCATTTTAACAACATCACAGAAATATGTCTATGTGTGATTTGACATGTTATTGGAGTGTGAGATGACCCAGTGACAGTATTTTTTTTTATATGAGCTATTTTCAGCCACATCAGATAAATATAGACTTTTTATACATGATGTTTTTGTAGACAAAGATTCTTGGGAAATAATGACATCTAAAGCTATATGATGCAAAAACATCACCAAATTATTTGTATATTATGGTAGGAATCTTTTCTATTTGAATAAGTGTGCAAAAATATTTAACTGCGTCTTAGTTTGTCTTAAAATTATAGTATGACAATATAAAGTAAAGCATATCAGAAAAAGAAAAAAACATCCTTTTTTAGAAAACTTCTCATTTCAATCCAAATGTCAACAAAATATTCTATAAATATTTACTTTTATGGGGAAAGAAATCTGGTAAGCAGTGTAACAATGTTAAAATTGTGATCAAATGTGATTTTTTTTCCTCTAGCTTGGATTAAATTCAAAGATTTGAGGGACGTGAGTGAGATTCCAGAGTGCAAACTGAGAGAAAAGTTTGGTTGAAAGCATGAACTGCCAGCTCTGCATCCTTATAGTAACTCAGTTAGGAAACTTAAATTTAGACACAGCTCGTTTTGTTTGTAGTGACATTTTTGGCAACATCTACAGTAGGTCACTGTCAAGTTACAATTACATCTTTTTTTGGACAGGCGCTGTGTTTAATTTTAACTGAGAGAGTGAGGCTAACTAGCCAAGCTGACAGGAAGCTCAGTAGTTCAGGTGAGTCGTTCAGGGTTAGTTTGGAGGCTGATCTTTTGAGTCATTTCTGTTAATGACTCATGCAGAGGAGCACGATCTATACTGTCAGCTTTTGTGGCATTTGGTTGTAAGTTGCTCGGCCCTTAATGTTTGTGGTCTGGAGACCTGCAGGGCCCTCTGAGAGAATGACAGGAGGCTGAGGTCCCAAATAAATCTGAGGAATAGTTTGACTTCAGTAAGCTGACTTCACTCAGGAATATACCACAGTTGAATTGAACAAGGCATGCTGGAAAATGACAAATTTGTCACAAGTTAATGGCCCTGATTTGAATGTGAAAATATACTGTATGCCAGTGTTAAAGGGCTTTCATGTCATAGTCATTTTCATAACTGCAACTTATGTATTTATTGCTATATAGTATCGCTATAGCATAATAATGGTGTGAGTGTATGGATCTTGTGACGCAATAGAGGCATGTAGAGAATTAGCTAGGGTCCAAAATTGATCCCAGCAACTTGTGCGCATGATGTGTGCTGAGGAAGTCAGTGTTTGAGACGGTCAATTCAAATCACAGGGTTTGCTTTGTCACATGAGCTCAAAAAGTAGTAGAACTCAACATCACAACCTGCCGTCAAAAGAAAGTTATTTGCTGCCTTGCCTTTTAATCTGTCAATCTGCTTGTTTTTGTGCTAACGCCTATAGTATGATGAACTTAAATCTGGAATTAATCAAGAATGTAAAAAAATAGTCAGCCCTTTCATAATCAGTTTGTCATGTTAACAGCACAACAGATCTGTCACATGACAGTGATGCTTGTTAATGAGCCATTTTAAAACTATATGCTCTCATCTAATTTAAAGTGACTATAATCAATATTTTTATATTGATATCAAATGAAAATGTGAATACAATGTGGCAATATAAAAGGACTCACCCATAGTGATGAACCTACAGAGAATTAGCACCTAAATCTGCAGCTACCCTTTACTGAGGTTTTTAGAGAATTTTAGCTCACTGTTTAACTGCTCGGCCGCAAGTTAAATGTTTCAGTTTACTCTCTCTGCTCCAGAAATGGGGTTTCAGTTGTAGCAGGCAGCTGTTTTCTGTGAAGAAGCTCTAAAAACCCACTGTACTGCAGACAGACACAGTTAGCGACTAGCTCATGAACACTTAGAAGCTAAAGAGCCAGATATTTTCAGCAGGAGTTGGTAGAGACCAAAAACAGAGCTAAAAGAGAGTAAATGTTTGACTTACATTCAACAAATGGCCAGAAACATGACTACAAATGAATGATAATGTTGCTCTGTAACTTCTGGATGTGTAAATAAGCAACTGTTTGCTAACATGTTTGCTAAAAAGGTAAGGATATGTCAACATTGTGTTCACAACTTGTTTCTGCTGCCCCCAAGTGGCCCAAAAAAGAAAAACTGTTATTGCAGGTTTAATGTGCAGAAATGTTAAAGGACAATTCTGGCGCAAAACGAACCTAGGAGTTAATAACAGATGTGTACCCACTCATAGATTATAAAGAGATTCGCGTTCTCATATACAGGCGGCCGCCATCTTGGGAGCTACTGTCTTTCTAAACTATCTTTTTAATAAACTGTCTGTACACTTACAATCTTCTCAATGCTTCGGTTAACATTTAGGGACCCTCATTACTGCTACCGTTGAAGTGTGGTGATATTTTGAGCCTTTTTAGTGGTATAAGAAGCGATTTGTTTTTACTTTCCCTGTGCCCCAAATACTAGCGTTGTAAGCTAATCAGTGGTCTGCGCTAGCTTCTTTCAAGCTACAAACACATTCGATTAGCATGAAAACATGTCCCAGAGAGCGATCGAGTGGGTACACATCTGTTATTAACCCCTAGGTTCGTTTTGCGCCGGAATTGTCCTTTAAGTCCCATTGACTGATACAATTCATATGGAAATGCAAACCTATAAATATTTTATTTTGATGTGTTAAATGCATCCTACAGCTCACAATGTCCATGTGTTTGTTGCAGTATTATCAGAAAAAAAAATGAAAGTCTCTGTTTAATTGGGAAAGTCATTGCAAACAAACACTTACTGTGGGATTTTCTCTTACATCTCTTTAATGTCTCACTGCAGAGGGGGGTTTGGATTACCACTGGGATTCTTGTTTAAAAGGTTATAATCAAGTGAATACGGTAAGAGCACGTGCAGAATATAAAGCAGTTCCTCACTTATTACATTTCCTCCATACAGTTCATTTTGATGGCTAATTTGAATGCGCTGAATTACATCCGCTTTCTCTCTTTCTTTGTCCCCTGTCAATCGCCCCCACACTCACACACCTCCCATCCCCCACTGTCAGCTTCACCAGTTGTACAACAGCAGTGGGGCCGATAGGGCTGAGGGCCCACAGCTCTTGGAGGGGTGCCCTGGTCAGACTTTCCAGGTGTCACGGCTGCTCTCCCACCTGCTGGCTGCACCGGCCAACACCTCTGACGTGCTGTTGCAGCCGTATCTGTCCAGCTGGGATGAGCTTGTGAGGTAAAACCACCATATAAAGCAGGAGACATGAATTAATTTACAGCCACTTAAGAATGAAGTTATTTATGGTTTATGACATTATCTGGACTCTGTAAGATGATTCATCCTGTTCTGTGGTACTCCTCCAGATTTATGGAAGCTCTGGGCCCGATGGTGGGACTGATATCTAAAGAGATAGAAACCAAGACCTCTATAATCCGCCAACTGGCCCTGTTGGCAGAAGGGAACCCTGAAGCAGAGCTGGGCCCAGATATACACTCAATAAACAGTGTGAACGTAGAACCTGGGACAAAGAATAATAAGGAGGCCTCACAGCACACTGGTGGTTACCACTCTGTACGCTCCATGATCTGGGTAGAGCTGAACCAAGGACTGGTGGACTTCCACCACCAGACGGACTCTGGATGCCGGACTCTGCTGCGTCTGCATCGTGCTCTGCTTTGGCTGAAGCTCTTCCTGGAGAAGCTGGCTGAGACACCGGTGGCCGGCCGGCTGAGGAGCCCTTCAGAGCTGTGTCGCGAGGCCTACAAGAGCACCCTGGCCAACCACCACAGCTGGTTCGTCCGCAGGGCCGCCGAGCTGGCCTTCATTGCAATGCCAGAGCGGGGTTTCTTTTTCAAGCTGGTGTGTGTGCAGCGCCAGGAGGAGCTGAGCACAGCGCTCAACAGAGTGGTTCAGGCCATTGGAGAAGTTTATGATAGGACACAGAAAGCCCTGGAAGAAAATGGCATGCTGGACTTGCCATAGAAAAGCGGACTTGACCATATTTCCACTGTCCTCATGATCTACTGGGCATCACACATAAACTGATAGCTACAAACGTGGCATAACCTTCTCAAGGTAACATGAATGGACTTTTTCAGCTACAATTCACGTGCCATATTTTCCTCCCCTACCAAAGCTGCGTCAACAATCATCCGATACCGAAAGTCTGCTTTTGGTCTGTAGACATTCCTTATCAAAGTTTATGAGATCATGTTGATATAATTATTTAAACAGGTGCAGACAATAACATGAACACTAAAGCAACCCATTGCAACAACTCTGCAGCATTTTTTAAGCTTATAATGTTCTTGACACACATGGGGAGATGATTTTGTAATGGATTGCATCAGATTGTACAGTTCATGTTGTTGTGCCCATATGTGATTTTGTTACATTCACATTTCTAAGATTTTTCTTAAGATTAGGCTCTGTTTTAGGGTTAGGGTTAGGGTTACATTCCATATGTAGTCAATTGCTACTGGATAATAGGTTGGGTGTAATTAGCTACCAAATTGGGAAAAAGGGGGATAAAATCTGATACAAATTTATGAAAAAGAGATGTGGGAACATAGGGCCTAATTTTGGAAAAAAAAATCTTAGAAATGTGGGAACATAGGGCCTAATTTTCAGTGAAAAGAAATTCTTAGAAATGTGGGAACATAGGCATGCTCCCCAAAATTCTATTGAAAATGGCTGCTGTCTTAATTGGAGTAAATGTTTGGTGATTTAGTATGCTACCTCAAAACTGGCTAGTTCTAGATGCCTTATAGCCCTTAAATCTGGGACCAATCCATCCTGATTAAAGAGGTATTACACTATAAATAAACATGCTCTGAACAAAGAACAATAAGTTGCTTCACAGCAACAGTGGTGTGAGGTTGGAGAATGAATTTCTCTATTTTATGTTGTAATTTTTTGTATCATGTTCAGAATGATTAAATGAGAGAATCCAGTTGCCTATTTTCTGATGTAGTCTGGTCCAGTAATGTGATAACGTTGACGTTTAAATGTCACTGAACTGTATAATGTTATCCACCATCCAGCAGAGGTTCCAGTGCTCTGCTGCAGACTAATCTTCATTTTCCTAACATCATGGTGGATATACAGTAATCTGCTCTGTGTGACACTCTTGCCTGGACACATTTGAACCCAAATACACAGGCTTTTGAATCCAAATACAAAGGCTTTCCCCCTCATAACATCTATTTGTTTGTAAGAAAACATTAAATGTTGTTGCTTAAATATTAGGAAAAAAAATCCTAATCTGAAAATTATCAAAGTGTTTTGCAAATTATTCAAGACTATAATATATAGAATGTGTGTGTAACAGAGAGAATACGATGTGTAAGTATCAGTCACCAGCGCTTCTCTTGATCGGACTATTTTAAAACCACAAATACCTCTAATGCCACGTAATCTCTCCCTTTTTCCTGGACTGTGCTCTCTCTTTCTGAGGAGGAGACAGCGGAGAAAGGAGAGATAAGGATAAAGCCTGAAGCCACGGAGTGAACAGGAGACAGGCGCTGGTTGAAGGTCAGTGAGCGGAAGCACACTTCGGCTGTGATCTTGTCAAGCAGTTGGCGGAAGACTATGGTAAAGCAACTCCCAAAGGGGGGAAGCTACCTAAAACTAAATTCACACATTTCCGAGCTTGGTTGAACGAATATCACTTGAATCCAACAAAGATTTCAATCTGTGACCTTTGACATGTAATATGTGTAGGAGGATGACATGTTGAAGGTGGTATTTCCGCTACGTATTCACTTCCCTCTTTATACTCTTGCAAAATTAAAGTCCACAGAGTCTCACACTCACACATAAGAACATACAGTAACCTCTACTCTTTTTTACCTTTCTCTTGTTACCGTGTACCAGTATGTGCGCACAGGTTAACTCAGGTGTCCATTGGTGCTATAGGCTGTGAGGATTATGGTGAATGAGATTACTTTAGATTACATCCACCTGACTACGTTTGACACTGGCTGGCTTCTTTTTCTGTCCCTTACAAATGCCGTAACACATTTGACTACATTTTGGTTGATAATAAGCCATGATAAAAGGATCCACATTGGCATTATGGCCATTCCACTTTAATCTTATTGTCTGAGGCAGAGACAAAAATTAAGTGCGAGTCTGAGTTCCCTTAAATGACATTTATTTATTTCTCTATCTTGGTTTGCAGTAAACATGAGCAAAAATATACATACAGTAAGAGCAACAAATAAAGAATAGAATTATCATCCTTTTGGGGAAAGATTATCTCAACAAATTTCATGGATTTCTTTATTGAACTATCCTTACACCACAGTATTAGGCAATAGTATGATTTAAGACGAGGGGGTTCGGTGGGGAAAATGAGGTTTGTTAAGTTATTCCTTACACGAAACACAAAAAGTAGACTCTCTCTGACATTTGCATTGGACCGTTTTGTAATTTTGTTCTGAAAAGTTGCTAAAGGTTTTGGACTTCAAAGTTCTCTAAAAGCTCTCTGTGACATATCCGCTATTAATTTACTTTGAATGTCTGAATTCTGAAACAATAAACCCCTTCCATCCATTGGAAGCGTTATGAGTTCAATTTTAGAAAGTAAAAAGGACTCAAACAATGACAAAAAATATTTCTAAATAAAAAAATGAAAACCTTTCCAACCACGCTGTTGACATTTTGCCATTTGTTGAAATAAATGCTGAAAACCTACCAGGTAGCTCCCATGACATGATACAATCCAAGCTTATAAATTCTCTTCTCTTTACAACAAAATAGCAATAAAATACTCTTTTATAAATAAAACAACACTTTTTTTTTTTTTTACTATAATTCCATCATGATAATGCACACTGGCAAAATTGCCTGAATGCAATATCTGTACATTCTTTTCTATTTCTTCCTTGCTTTTGATGATATACTGATTTTGTGTTACAACCTTTTTTTAAATACATCATACAGCCACACCAAAAAATAAATATATTGCTTTTTGAGGATATCTCCAAATTCTCACAGAAAAAAACATATAAGTGGACATAAAAGGAAATAACATTCTGTGACACTGGGGAACAACACTGTCTGTCCACCAGGAGGCACTGTTATGTTGTAGAGAAAAAACATTCCTTTTGTGCGTATTATTAATATTATATAAGAGTAGTAGGCCTTGTAACACAGGATGTTTAGCCCTACACTTGGATCCTACAGTATCTCTGCTGAGGATGTGTCAGTGCAGCACAAATAAATCAAATTTAAACTGCCATAAAGATCTTTGGTTGAAGAACTAATCTCCACATGCACATGAGTAAAACAAGAATGTCCAATTAGGTGATGAAGCACAGACATTTTATTTGCCGTGTTGTGATTTAAAAACGTTTGGTCAATTTAAAGAATGATTGGGGTAAAATAGGATTGAATGCATTGGAAAAATTACCCTTGCTTTATTTATTTTGAAGACAGTGATTCAGGCGTTTGACACAAGGAAGAGGAGCGACAAAGTAGGGTAAAGAAGTTGAGCGTGCCTGCTGTGGATTAGCTGACCAGATTAAGAGATTACAGAGAAATTAAATACGTGTTGCAGGAATGCCAGAGGAGAAATACATTTTAACTGCTCAGTAGATGGTCACAAAAAGCAACAAAAAAAGAGATGACTGACTTGGAGCACATCCTTCATTATGAATAACCCTTCAGAAATAGACCAGGTAATCACATTAGATCTAATTACCTTTCTTTGTCAAGTATGGATCAGATAATGAGGTCCTATTGAGCCCACTGTGAGATATTTGCGAAAGAAACACATTGCTCTGAGAGAAATTAAGTGGTGGAGTCGAGCCAGACCTTAATGTGAGTGAACAGATGCTTGTGTTCCACATTTGCTACGATGATGACACGACAGGATCACGTTCGCATCGGTACAATTCTGCAACCATGCCAAAGCAGTGTGCCTGAGTTTAAAAGTGTGACTCTACAGATATCTCCAGCCAACATTTACAGGCGTTCTTACAATTGTGTGTGTCTTTACTGCACAATGAATGCACATTAAGTAAATAGCACCAAACTCAGGCCTACTCTATGCTTTTTCAACAGGTTGGTTGTTCAAACTGGTTGTCTAGTTATCATGATGTCATTGCCTTCAGACTTATTCATACAACAGTGGAGAATTCTACATGAAAACAACAAATGTAATGAGAAAAATATTCTTTTCTATAAGGAAGCAAATCTCCAGTTCATTTCCTACAGGACAAAAAAAAACAACAACTACCAACGCACATTATTCAAGACTCTAGTCACCATTCAAAGAATATGTAAACTATACATTTGTATATCCTGGATGAATATTTAAGAGGATGATAATGGATATGAATGAAAGAAAGGGAACAAACTGCATCCTCCAAAACTGTACATTAATGAATTCAAAGCACACTTCCAGTGTAAATCAATACAAAATATGATAATGGCATCTATTTCTGATTTATATGAAATAGATGCAATACACACAAAAAAATATTGTCCAATCCAAATATTCATGTTTAAATTAATTAAAAATTGAGACACAAGAAAATGGCTCTTGGTTTAAGCTTTAAAAATAATAAACACACTGACAGGGGGAGTGTAACGTCATCGTACAGCAGGAGGATCATTTTTGCTGTTTTTCATTTGAAATTCAGATGGTTGGTTGGGAACCTGGGAGCAACAGTTCTGTTTATCCACTAGCTGGCTGGGAGTTTTGGTTTTTGTCAAACTAAAGTGATAAATTTGACACCAGTGTTGTTGATATGAACACTCTTTGCAGCCTAAATATGGAGCATATCTGTTTCATAAGCTGCTCTCAGGTCAAACAACCAGTGTGAATATCAAATGATCCAAAATAATTATCATTTAATGGAAGTCTTTTCATCAGCAGAATGGGCATAGGCATTCATAATGTATGCCACTTAATGAATATTGCACATTGCATGCAACTTCCCGACCTACCGAATGAAATGGGACCTGTGAATGACACACACACACACACACACACACACACACACACACACACACACACACACACACACACACACACACACACACACACACACACACACACACACACACACACACACACACACACACACACACACACACACACACACACACACACACACACACACACACACACACACACACACACACACACACACACCTACTGTAACTTCTGTTTTTTGGAGATGCCTATCTTACAGTATGTTGTTATCGAAACACACACTTGCTGTGTGTAAGGTTTAGTAGATTACAGTGTGGCCCCTCCTGGTGGTTAGTGGTTTAACATAACCTTATTTCACACTTAGAGAGGTGGAGTGGGACACAGAGGCCTCCTGCCCTCATAGCACACTAAAGACAATACACACATGCAAAATGGCTTCATCTCTGCATCCATCCATCAAGATATATGCGAGTCTGTTGGATTATTCTTTTAAGTGCAACAAAATAGACGTACTGATATAAGGTTATGATACTGTGTAAATACTGTAGATATACACATTTTGTATTGTAATTTGTGTATATTCATATATAGAGGGATACTCTATAAGGAGGCAGCAGGAGGGGAGCAGCAATAAAGTGTTAATGTTGCTGATCCTTGCAAACTTTGAAAACACATGTTCACATTCTTTACATCCCCTAGTTTGTCATGCAGTATAAATAGATGTCACCTCAAACTAATTTACAGAAAATAATTTGTCCCAAAGCTCACAGACAGAAATAATGACAGGATTACCACCCTTTTATTCTTGCCCCATATCATCACACGACTGGACAAACAATTTCCCCCAAAATTTGGGGGTTGTAAACAAATCCTACAAAGGGTGTGAATACTGAGATTTGTTTCTGTGTATGTGCAATGTTGCAGAGAATGAAGAAAGTAGTTTTCAGGAGAGGAAAAGGGTCAACCTAGTTGATAGTGTTGATCCTCAGCTTGAAAGACACTCTTCCGGAAAACTTGTCTCTGTCACTTCCAATGGGAATGTTGTTGGCGTTGATCCTGCACTCGATGTTGACATCTTGATTGGCAGTAATATTAAGGAACTTGACGGCAACCAAAGGCTGAGAGTAGTTCACCTGCAAAAACAGATCCAAGGACATCTTTAAACACAGGAAGTGATGTATTCTGTCTGATACATCTTTAATAAACTGTCTGGAGATACATGATAGCTGCTTGGTTATTAGCAGATTTCAGACACAATCTTACCTGAGCTTTCTTTCCATAGTAAGGGTAGTACATAAGGTTGAAAGTGCCATTTGGAGGGAAGTACAGCAACTCTCCAATTTTGTCAGAGTCTTCTTTCTAAGGGGTTGAACCAACGTCATGAGTTACAGCTACTTCATATCACATCACTTCATATATGTAGGAGAGGAGGAGGTGAGCCTCATTAATCTCTTAAATCTAACTTCCCAACATGCTCACTATCTACTTCAGTAGTCTATTTAATGCAAAACACATAATCTTGATATACATAGATCTACAATCTACACTACTTCTAAGCATGTTTCAACATAATCTAAAGTCTAAAAACACAGGTTCCATCCTGTTCTTACCCACTGATCTTTGCCAATTTTGTATTTCTGAGAGTGAGAAAATTAATGGAACACAATTGGAACAAAAGAAAAAAAGAGAAGGAACATACACAGGTGGTGTTAAGTGACAAAATGGCATGCAATGATAGTTGAAACAATACAAGCACAGACATTAAAGGGAATGGAGACGAGTGACAGGTGGCATATTGAAGATGAGAGTGAGGCACGATAGCTATGAATGGGCTGAAATCCACATTGTTATGTTAAGCCTTTCACTGTGAAAGACAGAAAGGGATTACCTTTGCACCACAGGTGACAAACGGCGCTTGTCCATCCTTACTTGGCAGCATCCCAATCACCTGGTGAGACAGAAAGACAGCACTCCAACACCATTCCCATTTCATTCTTATTTAAACACAGAGGGATAGAAAGTCATGTTTAAAATTTCTTTTAAGATATGCCAGAAATAAAAGGCAAATGAATAACAAATGACTAAAAATGTTAGCTTGATACTGACTTTATATTTTTTACTGGGATAATCTTCCTAATTCCTTATCTCAGTCCCTCCATGTCTCCTAGCAACACCATCCCTCTTTCTCTTTCATACCCGATTCAGCTTGATGATGATGCATGGCTTGCCATCCTGGTATCCATAGTAACGATCATTGATTCCAGAGCATAGGTCCAGAATGGTACGGTTGAACTGACAGGAGCGCTTGGGGTTGTTCTTGACATCGCCGCTGTCCTCCTGCAGGAAGTACTGGTCTGGGACGCACTCGTTATTTTTCTCGGCCTGGACGGAGTTGTTGTAGGCTGCAGGGGGAGAGAGCAGGGGGGTGGGTGGGGTTTGTTTTGTTTATAAGGGCTTATGACTCAACTAAAACACTGGTGCAAGGCAATCTCCCACCCTCTGACTATAGAGGAATTCTCTCTTATTAGGTAAAAAAAAAAAAAAAAAAAGTAATTCTTCCTAGATCGTTGGATAACCCCCAGCAGTAAGCTTTTTGAGTCACTGTACGAGAGGCCGAGAGCCAGACTTACGTGCCAGGAATTTGTCCAGGGCTTGAGCGTACATGTCCCAGCTCTCAGTGTTCTCGACGTTATAGACAATCTCGTAGGTCTCATCTGTTTTGGGTCTAATCACCATGCCTGTTCGTGACAGAGAGACAGCAGGAGGTTAACGACACCGCGCCACCGCCTGTGACCTGTGTTCTCGCAGATTGTATCATTTGTGACTGTACCTGGTGTGGAGAGCCTGTCTTGCCAGGTTGGTTTGTGGTCGTCCAAGGTCTGCAGCATGACATACATAGTCAGTGTAAACAAGCCGGCCAGGAAGATGTAGAAAACTAAATAGAAGAGAAGAATAAGACCTGCAGACAAAGAGAGAGAAAAAAAGGAGGGTTATACCAACTGTATTAGTTAGTTGTAGTTTATTTTGAACATAACATAATTATTTATATTTTTTATATATATATATATATATAAAAAATATACTTTTCTGGTCCTACCCCCTTTTTCTATTTTTATCCTTTATGCAATATCAGTGAGAAAAGGAGTACTATCATAGATCAAATTATTCACTTCAATAGACCTTATATCTTCTGTACATTGGATACATAGATCCTACTGAAAAACAGACATAAATGGGTCTACCAAATCTTGTGTTCATATTCTAAATGAATATCTACCTAAACCTATTTGGCTAGTTAGCTACAGCTAACAGCTACCTGTCCTTGCAAAATTCAAGAAGTCACGGTTGTTTTTCCTCAAATTGTTAGCTAATATTATGATTTCAGAAATGTTGCTTTAAACTTACTATACTTTTATGGTGATTCACCCACTAATATATTAACATACAATATTTATGGTCTATATTAGTATCTGCAGCCTCGAGACAGTCTTCACTTCAATCAAACTCCAGTCAGTTCCATTTTTAAACATGTGAATTGGCCTTTGTAGTAACTAGCATACAGTATATTGTATAAGAACAAAATGGCAATCTACTGAAACATTAATTAATTGAGAATACAATTACACTAAACGTTACACATTTTGTCATTTCCACACACTAACGCCACTGTCAACAACACCCCTTCCCTTATGATCAGATTCGATCAAACAATTTTATGATGTAGAAAATTACACCATATCTAAACGCAATATAATATTGCGTGTGTATACGTGTTGCTTGCTTGAAAGAGGCATGAGCTACCTAAGGACCCAGCCTTCCCTGTTTTTTATTATGCAATTACATTTTCACAAATATTTTCTTTTGCAAGGATTCCTGTATCCACACTTTACAATGCACTTGTGCTGGTGTTCGTGCATTACAATGAAATGTTTTTGATTTATGCGTGACGGCTACATTAGACTAACATCTGCAACTTTAGGTAAGTGCATTTCATAATTACTGTAATGCACATTTTTAAGTATGAATAATCTTCCATTTGAGTAGATAATGGAATCAGTTCATTTTAATGAAATGTTTTGTCGGTGTGGTCACTTTCTGACCAAACTAGTTCACAGGAGGCCAGTTAATCCTCATTAAACTAGAGGCGCTTCATTCCATCTGCTCTCTCTTTCTCACTCACACAAACAACCGTCCTTTAGGTACTTAAAATATCATTGACTCCATAACATGGTCTAAAATGAAGTTACTTTTACCAATAAGTGCTTTTTTTCTTGCGTCCATTAAACCAAGTTTGAAAGGCTGATCTCTGACCAATTTCATTATAGAGGTTCCCTGTCCACAAAGGGGGAGGAATGATGACAGAAGGGGATATAGGAGGAGGGAGAACAAGGACCCCCTGGAGACCAGGCCACAGGGTCAGGAGATTACAGGCCATAATAGACTAGGCCTATTTCATTAACAGTGTAAGAAGACCATAGTGATAATGTTACATTAGACAGAAAGTAGGGCTGCAACTAATGATTGTTTTTTTCTATCAATGCGTTTTTCTTTCTGATTAATGGTTGTCAGAAAATAATGACATCACAATTTCACAGACCTCAAGGTGACATCTTCTGATTGCTTGTTCTGTCCAATCAACAGTCTAAAACCAAAAGATATTACATTTGCATGCCATTTGAGTAGCTGGAGCTTTTGCTCGATGAAAGAATTAATCAAAAGCGCTGCTTACTAATGTTCTAATGATTAATTAATCGATTAGCTGACTTGTTTCAAACACTGTCTAAAACATTCAAATGAATAAAATAATAATCTGTAACATTGTACCACTCTGTTACTGCTGTATTTTATTCAATGCACAGATGTTAGATGAAGACCCAGTGATATGTTGTTTCCTACTAGGAATGATCAAATACGTTTGAAGCAGCTGTTTGCTCCCACCTCAGGCATTCCTGTCGACATAGAGAGCAGGAAAACATAAATAGCATTTTCTGTGACACATCCCTTGTTTTAAGCATCAACACCTGAGGCCCGCGTTGTGTAGCAACTGTGTACCCTGACCCTAGTGCCTCTGCTGGATGGCCCCCAGCGTGGAGCTTACTCGCTCTGTCAGCAGGCGCTGCATCTGCCTCCCCACACAGCCAGGCTTACAGGAATCCATAACAAATGACAAGGGGAAGCTGCTCCACTGGGGGGCAATTACAGAGAGGCATCTTGATGATTTAGAGCTTGCGTGTGTGTTTTTTTTCATCCAAATGTTCCTTGAAATCATTGAAATCCGAGGTCAAATGAATGCATGGCTGAGCAAGATGGCTGTGAGCATCCCGTCTGTCGCAAAGCTGAGTCATTAAAAATATACAGTCAGTCCTCCAGGCCCTGGCCCAAGCCAGAGGTACTACAGCAAGAGAGAGAGGCATCAGAGATAAGATGTGACAAAACACAGTGTTTAACTGTTTTGCTCTGTCATCCAGATGGGATGTTGTGCGAACCGCAAATATGACACCACCCAGGGGAGACTGGATATGCACGTGCATACGTCAAGTGTACAGGCAGGGTGGTTTTCCCACTGGCAAAGACGGTGTTAGGTTCACAGTCTGCCCTTTCAGTCCACGCTGATGATGGACAGTAGAGCATCTCTCTTTCACCCTGGCTTTGTTTGCAGATGGCAGTTGAAAGCAAAGAATAAAAGGCCAGGGTGGGATGGTTCAGCATCCTGTTCTTTCTTCAATAATAATGGCAGAAGGTGTCCCTTTTCTTTCAGAATTAATTAGTAGGACATGCTGCTCAATTGCTTTGTGAATTAGTGATCAAACAGATCTCTAAACTCAAAATGAAATGCTCTGGAGAAAGAAGAAATAGCTATGTTCTTTTAATGTCAAACCATTTGTTATCTTGTATATGGTCTGCAATCTTACACTAAGACCAGCATCATGGTTTTGTTACCTATCGGCCCTTTAAGGCTCTTTTCCTATGTTACAGTAAGAGCCTTTTGTTGTTTTTGGAAGTGGGAGGTGCAGAACACTTAATTAGTCCTATTTTTAAATAGAGATAGCTGTTTGACCATGTTTGCCTGGTGTCAACTGGTGGCAATGCCACATCAAAATTGCAGTCTGTTCTGTTTTATCAAGGCTATTTCCATATCATTACAGCTCTTTACACAAAGCAGAACACACAGGCAAGTGTTCTGTGTTTCATCCTCAAAGAAGCCTTTGATCTGATGCTCTGCACTTACATTATACTGCATAATTATGAGTGAATTACGTGGTGGAAACTGTCTACAAAACATTCAACACACATTGAAATAAGCACCAAACACTGTAGAGTTAAAGTAATTATTTATAGTATTTCAAATTCAAAGAACCCAAATGTGATTGGCTGTCTGCCCAAAGTCAAACATCTTTCACAAGAAGCCATCCTCTGTTTATGAGCTGATGTACCCTGAACACATTTAGTGTTCCTCCTCACATGTCCTACACACATGTTGAACATCTGTTTTCACTTAACATAAAGTGGGCCCCTTCAGAGGTGCGCTGAAGGACAAGATTAACAAATTATGAAATAATTATTTTGTTGACTTTACTTTCACAGAACAAATTTGCCTTTTAAAGAGACAGGCAAATGGGCTAGTGTGTTTTCTTGCCTTTTTCTCCCTGCTTGTTGAGATAAGTATAGAAAATGGATGGATCAGTCAAACAAGTGTAAGTAGAGGTACAGTACGTACCGTGTATGCATCATTAGGAGAATGAGGAAGTGCAAAGGTGAAATGCCAAGTTAAGCAGACCTACATGTAGTGGCTGACTACAGAAATAGAATAATTAACAAGCCTTAGAGAGCACAGCTTAAAAAGGCCTCCAGACCCTAAAGCACCTGCGACACACTGAGCTGGATTAAGTTGTACAATGCGGGAGGATTCCTGCAAAAGAAGCTATACAGTCAATGATTCCCAACTCGGCACTTATAGTAAAATGTCTATTGATGAAATATTATCAACAGGATACCACTGCAAGTAAAATCACTTTCAGCATGATTCCAACCACAAACACAAAACGTCAGTGCCTTTGAGATCATGTCCCCAGTGTGAAGATCAAAAATAATCTGAATTCCTGAAAGTGATTTACTTTGCTAGATCCAACCCCCGGAATTGATACCTTCCCCATCAGCCACTGAAGTCATTAGATTAGGATTAAATCCCTCACTGATTTACACTCATTGGGAGGGGCCGGGTTGGAGGTGATACAAATAGCATTTGGCCCTCGGCTTTACCCAGATTAAAACGCTCCAATGTCATTAGAACGGAGCCATATGCGCCCTATCAGTTCATGAATCTTTGAAATAGTTGCTGGCTGGTTGTATGGTAGAAAGGAGGACAGTGGCAAAGTCCTTGTTTTACATAGAGGCTGGGATTGAATCTTCCTTCAAAATCTCTGTGGGGAAAAGCCTGAAAATGAATGACATCATGTTGAATGCTCATTAGATAAAGCTGCAGGCTGTACAACCCATAGGCTATTTCTACCTAATTCAGCAACCGATCTCCCTGGAAAAAGTCTTATCCGCAGCAGAATTCTTAAAGCTAGCTAAGTCTCTCTCATTGCTTCCAAAGAGAGGAGCTGATGATATGCACTTTGCAACAGAATGGAACCCGTTTCATCAGTGCTGCAGTAGCCTAATTTGGCTAATTAAAATGTGAAATAAGACCATATGCCTCCACCCTTATACTGAGCGCATTGCGCAGTAAAAGCAGTGCCATAAATTAATTAATAAATAAAGATACTAAGCAGGAGGATTTTTTTTTTTATTTTCTTTCACCGGCTTCCACAGAAGCGGTGCCGCATTCAGACTTCAGCTGCAGACTGTAGTGGACAGCGACAGCCATCTCATTACCTGAACACTGAGGGAAAATAATCAAATAACTTCTATCAGGGTGAAATTGATATTATGGTTACACATTTTCATTTCTGAAGGAGTCCTGTCTTGAAGCATCACGTTAAGCTTTATAAACGGCTTAAGAGACAATGACAGAGACCTGTTACAGAGCCGAGGGACCGTGTTTGCTGCATTGCTGTAGCTGGACAGTACTTACCCCAGCTGCTAGCCGTCCTGCCCAGGAACTCCCTCGTCCTCGGGTTCCATATATATTCCTTCCACCCGCTTTTTTCTCCATCCTTTGCCATTTTGTCATAAAAGTTTGGACCCCAAAGCTCTAACAAACGCGCCCTAATGCAATTAGCGCCGGGTTGAAACAATTAGCCAGACAGCAGAAAGAGACCTACTGTAGCCTACCACCTATGGCAAGAAGACAGATAATTAAAGGTCTACTTAAGCGCTCAGACGGACAAATGAATGGAAATGAAAGTAAAAACACTACTGGAGTCGATCTGATAACAGAGAGACGGATAGTAATAGTAAGAGGTAGCGGTCCTACACTCCAGCACAGACCTAATATCTGCCCTCCCCCCCAGCTCTTGTCTGCATGCCGCAGAGTTTTGATGAGTGGTGCAGAAATGTAGTGATACTGCGGTAAAGCACTCCCTCCGCCTCTCTCTACAAGCACCCTTCCCTCTCCATCCCCCCCAGCAGAGCTACTCCCGCCTCCTCTGCCCGCTTTGCCAATCATCTGCACCGCATCCTTCCTCCTCACAGGCCCAACGCATGAAAGACAACCCGTAGAGCAAATCGTGTGTTGGCTGAAAGCATGCGTTTATTGGCTCTGAGGCCCACATAGGCTAATATCTCCTGTGATATTCATGAAGGACTCCAAAGTTTATGTGGTTCTCAGTGATATTTTGGGAATTGTAGACCCATTGTTGTTTAATTATTTATCGTGAAATTAGCATATTATTCAAATAGGGTCTATGATAAACATACAGGGACGTTATAAATTAATGTGTGGTCACAAAAAAGAAAAAGACTCTTCAGATAATAATGTAGATATATATATATATATATATATATATATATATATATATATATATATATATATATATATATATATATATATATATATATATATATATAAACTTCCACATGTTGGATTTTAATGCGATTGTTCTTTATTGTGAGATAAATTGTCTGCATATGTGCCTTTTTAGCATTGGTGGCTAATTGAATAATGCCAGAATAATAACTAATCCTACTGAAGTAAGCCATACCAGCAGCAGTGGAGTAAAGGTAGCGCCCTCACATGGACACCGAGGCTGCTGCAACACCTGCTGCAAAAGTGCAGTGGGAACATAATGTCCACTTCCCCACCATCTTCACTGTAAAACACGAGGCATAAACACATGCAAAAATCGTGTTTGTTGTGTAAAGTTCATTATATAAAATTTATTTTAATGACAATATCAATGCAAATATAGCACTACAGTGATATCCAAGGTACACCGTATCTTACCATATCAATATAGTATGGCACTCGTATAATGGCCACTGTTTTAGAAGACACACAAAACCAACAGCTTCTGTAAACTATCTTGGAAATGGTACCTAGGGTTCCATATCAGCCTGTGAAAAGGACTAGTAAGGTGATTTACTTTGTATCTGGAATTAAATTGGGCACAATATTTAGTATCACTGGGACATTTTCGGTGTAAGGAATCTCTGCATGCATTGCACTTTCCCATTATCTTCAACCTGATCTGTGCTTGTTTGCAAAGTGGACTTTGTAAGCTTGAAAACCCTGGACCCTCAAACACGAGCAGGTGGGAACTAAAACAAAAGGCCAAGCAGTGACTCTCAAACATTTAGATAGGTCTTCTTTTCACTGGGTAAGTGTACTGTACTGTACAGCTTGGTGCTAACTATCATAAAAAGACAACAACCAAGAGACATTCAATTGCCTTAATACTAATACAGAAAGGCTCACTCTTCAAAGTACAAACTTCATTTCATGTGGCTTTCAGAAATAAAGCAAATATGTAACAATAACCACTATATTAATATCGTTTCTCATGGCAACACTATGTAGTTGAATGAACAACACCAGTAGTTCAAGATAGCAGCAAAGTATTCAAAATGTCAAGACAACGAGCTGTTGAAATCTGTACACAAATAAAAATGAATGTAGAAAAAAGGGTATAAATAAAACAATAACACAGCTTAAAGGGAGTCTTGCATACATTTAAATAAACAACTGTTGGACCGCGCCCCTCTTTAGAGGGCTTACTGTTTATTAGTAGAACTAAAAGTAATGCATGGACTGGCTGCAGCAGATAAAGTACTTCATTCTTTTAGAAAAAACAAGTGAACAAAGTTATGTTTATACAGTATATGCTACATAATATGTATTGATTACAAGTATGAAAATGGAAATAATTGCTACATTTTCAATACAGTTGTACATATCTATTTACAGTACATTAGGGTTTAATTTCTCCTAAGCGTATACCATGTTTTGTGCAGATTGTTCCAGCATTCTGTTTTGAGGTGATCAATACTCACAGTCTTATCAGTTGCACCATATTGTACAGTCTGTGTTGATGGGTGTCAGTGCTTGTTTTTCTTTGTGGTGGAACAATCACTAATGTGCAACTGTGGATAAGCATGAATGATGAAGTTTTTTGTACCATTGATCTGTGTCATATTTGGCTGGACTGCACAGTATGTGCCATCTGTTGCACCACCCTTTCTAACGATACCCCAAGCAATATATTCATCTTTTTATATGACCACGTTATCATAGTGAAGATCTGCTGTATGTAAAAGTCTGACATGATCATCTCTACACATTTTCTTTTACAATACTGTATGTCTATCGTGACATGCAGAGAATGACACAGTAAATATGACTTATTCAAGTCTTAGATATGTATGTTAGGCTAGTTGACACAAGTTTTTAATTATGTTGCTCCAGCGTCGGGAGCATATTGCTATAAAATTGCAGAAACGTTGAGAAAGTAAATAGATTTACATTACAAATATGCAAACAGATACAGTAGGTAGCTTTGACTCCTCAGTGATGATTATTTGCATCCACAATGACAATCTATTGTTACCAAGACATCTCATATGCATTCACGATTTCAACAACACTTCAATAACTTATCAATGAATCTCACCTTTTCTCATCCACAGAGTAGTTTCTATGCAAGTTGGACAACTGTGTGTGGGAGAAAATATATGATTCCTTTAGCCTATGTCTCAAGTAGTCAGGAGAAAATTTGGCAACACCAATCTAAGAAAACATTCCACCTATTATTAAGTTGTTGTCTTCTATTTGTGGCAATAATACTGGCGTTTTGTGGCAAAAATCATTGGCAATTAGAACACATCAAGAAGGACATGTACAGAGCAAGTACAAATCACCCAGGTCAGAGATTAGTTTAGTCTGATTGTAATACTTCCTTTCTTCACCTCTTTTATCAGCCTTTTTTTTGTTTTTTCCCCCAAATGAGTTCAAAGTCTACAGTAACCTTCATTACTGTTCTCAGATCAGTTTATCACACAATAAGAGCAACATTCTCTCATTCCTCTGTGCAGTTACTAAACCCATTTGACTCTCCGCTCTTATTAATTGTCCAACCATCTTCAATTCATCTGTGCGTTTAGTCTCTCTTCAGTGCTGTACTCACTGGCCTGTCTTTCCACCTCAGATAGCCGTGTCCCACACAACGGCCTGTGGCCTCTGGCAGGGTGGCGTGCCAGTCTTACGAGGCTCAGGTGTCCGTCTCCAGCTAGGGAGGATGGGCATGCTGTCCTGCTTGCACAGGCTTTTGTCAGGGCGCCTGTGGGCCTTGATCTCTTTGCACAGGCAGCGTTTACGCTCAATGACTTCCAGCAGCTTTCCGTCTCTCTGGCTCTGCGTTGCGGATAGGGTGGTGCCCCCGCTGACAGGAGGCTGTCCCTGTGCCAGCTGGGCGAGATGCTGGAACTGCAACTGCAGGTGGTGCTGTTGCTGGAGCTGCTGGAGCTGCTGCTTTAACTGCAGCTGCTGCTGGTGGAGCTGAAGTTGCTGCTGCTGTCGAGACACACTGGGACTGCTGGGACTGCAGGGCACTTGAGGCTGGGCCAGACCATGCAGCTGAACACATTGGGAAAAAGTGAATTTATGTAGCATTTTATGATATTATAGTATTTTAACTTCAAAATAACCTGCACGATCACTGCAGTGCTGTCTGCAGTGACAGCCAATCCTAGCAGCACGTTGAATGAAACTGCAGTTTCCGTGGACAGCCACGAGGATGCAGCGCTGCTTCATCTATTACAGGTTGAGGGAGGGTCAACCATCCGCATGAAGACAGTCTCTGCAGCACACTCACTGCGTCAGCACTTGCTATGCAGCCAGAATCTGGGCAAAATGTGCTGCTGGAAGACTGCAGCTCATCACTCCAAACATAGTACAGCGTGTTCTCTCATCCACTATTCTCTCTCATTTTCTGATTACATATCAGCCCAGTCATATACCTTTGCAGCTCTTATTTTAAGGCCGGCCAGAGCCTTATTCTGCCCAGTTGGCATATCTACCAGCTAAAAATAGATCTGCAGGAGCACTGTCTCTAGCAAAAGGGGAAGTAATAATGAGACCAATATTAATGTTGATTCCCAAATCTACCGTGAATGAAGTTAATAGAGTCTAAAGTTATACAGCTGGGTGTAGTATATTAACCTGATTCAGGGCTTCTCGTGCTGGTAGGCTGCTCTGTCTCTGGACGTCTCCTCCACCCACCTGTCTCACTCCAGCAGCAGAGGAGGAGCGGCCCAGCCGCCCCACTTCTGTAAAGAAACAAACATTAAACTGTGTGCCTGCTAATGACAACACTGGAAATAACTTTGTGTTTTAACACACAGAGCTGTGAATGTCTATCTACACTCATGTGAGTTGAGACGGGGCTTTTGTACATTGCATGCTCATTATATTTTGAGCTACTTGACAATTATATACTAATGATACTACCGATGAACAATGGATGCTGGAGCAACAGATTTACAAAGAGATTTGTTCCTATATCACTCTAACAATGTTTGTCTGAGGGCTGGATATCATATATTGTCTTGTAAAGAGATTTCCATTAAATTTGAAAAAAAGAAAAACCTTTCTTTCCTTTCTACCTAATCTATAATTTTCACTATTCAACAATTAAGCACAATATGACCCTGATTAAATTTTCTACAGAAATATTTGCACGGTTAAAAAAAAAACAAGTGTAACACTTATGTGACAGAAGTAATATAATTGAGTGAAACTAAAATCTGACTGCAGACAGCATTGGTGGGGTTTGTACTCGCTGACTGCTTTATTCTGTAATATCACTTCCTTTACCGGGATATATAAATTCCATCCTGTCTTTACATGTACTTAGCTCAATTATAAAGTGTTTCAAACAACTGGGTCTGGCACAATGTACATTGTAAACACCATGAAAGGTGGCCAGGGCTTATGAATGTATGTATGCAGGGATGTGGGCCTGCTTCAATGTATTGCACTGACTCTCAAGGTAAGCAACATCTCTCGTTTCTAGGGAAAGGCATAGAGTGCAGATGCAAAGAGACTGACAAGGAGACACAAAGCTTCAAGGCTAACTTCAGAACAAAAGGGATTTAATGAAGGCAGGGCTGTTAGCTTTTTGTGACAGTCATTGGAGAGGAGAGGAGGTAGTCTCTGATTCTTTTTAGAGCTTTTAAAGAGCTACACCACAACAAAGCCAGCAGAAGAATCCCCACGTACATTTGCTGCTAGTTCCTTTCTAAATAGGATGTTGTGGTTGGAGGCTATGACTAAAAGATTCTGAACACTAAGTGTTTACTTACCTCCATTGCGACAGGCAGGGAAAGTCTGGCAGGGAAGAGGCAGACCAACTCTGGGCAGGGCTCTGAAACCTGGGCTGCTATCCACACCAGCCAAGGACTCACTGTGACCAAGCGCCCTGCTGGTGGCACCACTGAAGTGGACTGGGATGCCTGAGTGGCCTCCTCGAGACCCCATGCAGAGGTCCTCCTTATCCATCCTTAATAGGGCATCAGCACTGCCATTCCATGCACGGCCTTCGTCCTCTGAGACAGGGAACAGAAACAGAATGAATATTTCAAAGAGTAGAACATAAAATTCATTCAAAAGCCTGATTTCGCTACAGGATCTGTATTCAAGATGACCTCTGACTTACTCTCCGTCTCTCTGCTCCCATGACTGAAGGACAATTTCCTTTGCATAGGCCAGTAAGATCCCTCATCTGCAGCTAAACTGGCACTGCTGTCCCAGGGCATGAACCCAACTTTTGATTGGAGGGACGAAGACCCTCCGTTGCTTTTGAATGCCCCCTCACCTACACCAGTAAGACTTGAGGGCTGTTGCAGAGACGGCGTCGGAGCGCTTCCTCTCAGGCTCTCGTAAGCCGGCGGCCTCCGGAAGCCACCGGAGGGGTAGGTCCACAGCAGGGGGCTGTCCGAGGAGGGAGGCTTGTATGCTGGCAGGCTGTGTGGAGTGTGAGAGCGAAGATGGGGGCGAGAATGAGGACGCTGGGATGAAGATAATGGCGTAGGGGTTGAGCTGGTGCTGCTTTGAGATGTGGAGGGAGCGTGATCCATCTGTAAGGAGTATGGCCCTCCATCCCTATCCCTGTCTCTTTCTCTGTCCCTGTCCCTGTCCTTATCCCTATCTCTGTCCCTGTCTTTGTCCTTGTCTCTTTCCCTGTCCCTTTCTCTACCCCTATCCCTTTCTCTATCTCTATCCCTGTCCCTGTCCTTGTCTCTGTCTCTGTCCCTGTCCCTATCCTTGTCTCTGTCCCTGTCTCTGTCTCTGTCCCTGTCCCTATCCTTATCCCTCTCTCCTTTATCCGACTTCAACAGGAAGCTAACAGACTTGCCTTCCTTGCCTGTACTTGAGGTTTGGGTCTGAACTGTGGCCTGGTTCTGAGAACTGCCCTTGATTGGAGCGGGAGAGTCTCCTCTCTCTGGCTTGCGATAGTGATGGTAGTGCGAGGGACGATGGTGAGGGTGGTGGTGGTGATGGGAGAAAGGGGAGGTAGATTTGGAGGAGGGAGGCAGTGGTGTGGAGTGGCTTCTGGCTCTCAGTCCGGGGGCAGGGCCTAACTGAGCCTCTCTGCTGTGTTTGTCCTGCTGGGATGCACTTCCTCCTGATGACTCCTTGGAGCCTGACAGTGACGAGGGAACATTCGAAGTAGTTGAGGAGGAAGTGCTGGCTTGAGTAGTCACGCTGGATGTTTGAGTTCCCATTTTAGCAGAAGTAGACTTGTTTTGCACCCCGACCCCACTGGAGGCTGCTGCTGGCTGAGGGAAGGCAAGCAGTGGGGGTCGGTGTTGTAGAAGATTGGGAAACGGGGCTGGGATCTTCGTGTTGGACTCTGCCTCAGATTTACTTCCTTGCAGCAGGTAGGGAGTAGGCGCTCGTGGAGTGTGTGGACTGGTTGAGAGGACCTGGGGGACAGGGGTGGAGGATGCAGAGGAAGGCAGAGGAGACGAATGGGAGATTGAGACAGTAGCTTTTGGTTTGGAGTAGGAAGGAGAGGAAGAGGAGGGGCGTGGCAGAGACGAGGAGCTGCTGGAGGAGGAAGGGGTGACATGGAAGTGTTTAGAGGTTTTCAGTTTCTCATGTTTGGAAGGGAGGTGTCTCTGGGACTCTCTGTCCTCTTGCAGTGGGTATTTCATCTCTTCATAGATGGCCTCACTCTGGTCTGAGTCAGAGTCAGGTGTGGTGGCCACAGGGGTGACAGGGTGGGGAGTGGCCATCTGGCTGTCTCTGGTGAACACTTGGCCCACCATCTCTATATAGACCGGCTCATCCTCCCCATCTCCTGTCTGAATCTGAGAGTCTGCTGCCTGGAAAGGCAAGGATGTGGCAGGAGGAGGCACACGTGGAGGAAGAGGGTCAAAGGAAAGGTGCGTGCTGGGACTTCTCTTGGGCTTTAAAGGAGGCACCTTCTTTCCTCCAATCTCTCCAGAGTCAGACTTCTTCATGGCTGTAGGAGGAAAAAAAATGCATGTCAAGAAAAAAAAGATAATTTTCTCTGTAGAACATGCACCTGAGAACACATTTCTTACCATTTTTGTCATAGTGTTTGGCCTGTGAGTGGGAGGATGCAAGAGGTGGTGGTGTATCAATAAGTCCTCTGCTGTCACTGGATGAAGAGCTGAGGCGAGTGCTGGGGTGACGTTTGGGTTTGGCTGGGGGGCAACGGCCACCATGTTGGGATTGGGTGTCAGAGTAATCTCCGTTCTCCAGACTTGTATCCCCGGCACCTACAGCATGACAGGACTGCGAGCGCGGCGCCATGGCCGAGGCACAAGAGTGAGGGGACAGGTCCTGGGAGGCCGGCATGGTCATGAAACCCATCCGGAAGTGCCGGCGGAAAGAAGCCAAGTCTCTGACTTTGCCAACAGTGGCTGAAGGGTCATTTTGGTTGGAGCTGCAGTTTGGAAATGGGGTTGGGAAGGTGTGGATAGAAGAAAAATATTAAAGAAGAAATCATACTTATGTGCAAAAACATTCATGTACTAGCCTTTATATTGACCTCACTCTTTCTTTGGTCTTCAAACATCGCCTTTGCATTTAAGAAATACCTGCAGGGCTTTCACTGCTAAAAGGGAAAGCCCTGGAGGCTCCTCCATCTTTCACATTCACATATCTTTCCATCTGAATTCCTCCTCATCTGCTTCATCCTCAAACACATTCAATTAGGAAATCAATTCACCTGTCAAAAACAAAGTACTTGTAGTGTACACTGCGCTGCTGGAATTCCCTTATTCTTCATATCCTCAGACCACATCTGTAGTCTGCTCTCATGATCGCCAAAAGCAATTAATCTGTTTCCATGGGAACAGTTGTGATTTCCATGTATTTGATAGTCTGTCTTTGAAATCATCAATAATACGAGCTCCCGCAACAACAAATAAAACTGATAACTGAAAGTCAGACATAATATTGCAGCGTTTTACTGAACAATAGGTGGTATTGCATTCCTTCTTTTGCGAACTGTGAAATATGTTACTTATGTGTCAAATGTATTATATACCGTTTATTCCATTAACACGCAGATGCTTATTATTATCATCATGTCTATATACAAAACCCCATGGTCTTGTTTGCAGTTTGCAAGCACATTTCAGCATCAGTGTCAGTACATCAAGCTGTTGACATAAAACTGTGACCTTTGATTCCCTGCTAAGTTCGCCAAAGGGTTACAAAATGGCTTCTGATAACCCTCTGCTTGCTTCTCCGCTTTAGAGATAGGTGCTGCAATGGTGTGGTGTCTCCAGGAGTGTTATGCTGCTTCACCCGACACCAACACAAGATAATTCCCTGGCCTTTAAGCTAACTTTGATCGAACAAGGTTGAAATACTTCCCCCTGTACAACAGACTTTTCATTAACAAGGCTAGAGCGAATTTACTGCACTTACACAAAATGTCAGAAGAGAGGGGAAAAAGCATTCACATCTGTGGTGGAAATACCATCACAAGAAGTATAAAGATATTAGACTGCAGCAATGTGGGTAGAGATTGCAGCTTCATCAGGCTGATTCTTATTCCAGGTTTGTGTTGATTCTATCTCAGCCACAGGGAGCACATCTGGATATCCACGTCTTTGTCTACACGTTTGAGGCTGCAATAAATTGTGTAATTAAACAGCTCAAATACCAGATTATTCTGTGTGTAAGTTATTCATTATCGTACATAATGGCGACACATGACTACGGGTCACACAGCTCTCTCTTTTAGATCAGTTGTGATCCCTGTGAGGCACTGAAGCACAGGAGAAGACAATTGGAGCTTACAATTTCCAGTCAACATTGCAAGCAGCAGAAGCAAAACGGAGGCCGTTCATGAACACAGAGGCTCCTATTTTCTCCCTCGTTAAATCACTGTGTGAGACAGTGTCTGTGTGTGTGTGCCTGAATATGTGTTTTTATGTGTATGGTGTAGCAACAAAGTGTCTTTGCATCGGTAAAAGTATGTTTGTGCCCTTAAATGCCTGTGGAGATGTACTTGTGACTCCTCACAATTGACATAGATAGCACAGGGCCAAAATTAGCCCAGAGCAGAGGCTAAGCAGCTCCTCCTGTTTTTTTCTTTCATACTTCTTCGAGCAGAAGACACTCCCTTCAAACCGAGTTTAAAGACTCAGCTGTTCAGAAAGTATCTGGACTCTCACCTCTCAATTTGTTTCTTTTTTCTTTGTGCGCCTAATCGATAGTAACTGGCACTTGAAGCAGTAGTTTGGCATTTTGGGAAATATGTTTGTTTGCTCTCTTGTCGACAGTTAGATAAGAGATGAGAAGATTGACACCGCTCTTGTGTCTATCAGCTTAATATGAAACTACAGCCAGCAGCCAGTTAACTTAGCTTAGCATTAAGACTTAAAATGAGGGAAAACTGTTGGCCTGCTGCTACGAGCACCTGTAAAAGGCTCACTAATTGGGGAGAGGGGGGTATTACGGGACTAGTAAGGGATCAGGGAGCAGTAACTTGCTGTAGCTGCATCTGGTTGCCTGGCAACCTCTTGATGATGATGACAATACTCCAGGAGGTCACTGCTCCTGGCCAAGAAGTGGTCCTGCAAATAGCATCATACCTCTCAAGTCTCACGCATTGGGCGTGAGACACACGCATTTCAACCCGTTCACACGCTCACACGCCACACCTTGTATTTCTCACGCAGAGAAATTACCAGTATAACGCCCACCAAGTTGCGCTGCTATTTTTTAAACAGTGGAACAGGCAGAGGAATCAAGTGAGTTCCCCATAGAGTTCAGAATGCCCTGCCACGCACCAGCTGAGTGAGTGCGGATTTCAAGTTGCGGCTTTCGTCTCTGTTTGTGACTTTGCCTAAGATTGAGTGACAAGTGTACTCGCCCTGTTGTTTATTTGGTTGCCATGACTTCGCGAGTGATGACGTCCTGTCACTGTTCCAGTTGAGGGGAGAGAGATCGGATGACAGTTCGCTTGAGTTCAGTAGAGCACACGGCTCTGTAGAGTCGTGTAATTATGACTTTATATACTACATGTACATAGCGGAAACCCTGTTGTGCGTCTGCCCTATTTCTGATACTGTGGCGGCAGAAATCAACATAGAGGAAACACTAGGTAGCTTTTGCGCCTATTATTATTATTATTATTATTATTATTATTATTATTATAGCTACATGTTGAATCGGCTGCAGGGCTACTCTGAAAGTTTTATATTTTTATAAAGATACCCATTTTATAATAGGCCTACCCATAATACTATTATAACAATACCCATAATAATTTGGAATATTTTTATAGTTTTTTCTTTCCTTTTATTTTTACTGCACAACCTCCCGGCCCCCATTGTGAAAACCTTTGGCCTAGGCTATTTCATTATATTTTATCCAGACGATGCATAGTATTAATTATTGCACACACACACACACACACACACACACACAAAGAAATACTGAATTAAATAAACATTTTTTTTATTTGTATGAATTTATGTGTTATTTATCAGATCAGACTCTGTCCCCACCCAAACCCCTGCCGCCAAAATCTCACTCTGAACTCTGTTCAAAACTTGAGAGCCCTGTAGCATATATTCAGAGTGAAAAAGCGTTCCCCCCCAAAATGTTGAACCGCTCCTTTAATTCTTTTCTACAGTAAGAACAGATGGTTTTTTTGTTAGCTCTGGTGCATTGTTTAAATAACATATGTTCTAGAGAACAAGTTGAACCTTGATAATTCAGGACAGTTTAGTAGCTCTTGCTATAACTAGTGATCTGATTGTTTTTTTAATCATAATCAGAGCTTAATTAATAACTAATCAATTGGAAATATTTCAAAAAAAAGTTTTTTCCTGCCTGTCTTGCTTTATACAAAGTCCAAATTGGGAATTTTTCTGTCTGCATAAATTTAAAGTATCTCCAAATCATTTCTAACAAATTTTACAGCTCACCCAAGAAGAAAAACGGCAATGCCAATCGAACAGTGGGAGGTTATCCGCTGCTCCTCTGTCGCCTTTTGAACAACACCTTTGTTAGATTTATCTTTGGACAGACTCCTGATTACCTCTTCTTCCTCAGAGTGTGAGATATTCCCAAAAGCTTTTAAGATTGTGGTGATAAAGCTTCTGCTGAAGAAATCCAGTTTAGATCATTCTGCCCCTAGCAGCTACCGTCCTATTTCTAATTTACCTTTTTTGGGGCAAAGTTTAAGAGTGGGTTATGTTTAAACAGCTGAATGAGAATAAAAAATAGTTATCTTAGAGAACATCCAAGGTGGTTTGAGGGCAAATCAGAGCAGTTACGTTGTGTCTTGTTGAAGTTTATGATGGGTTAAGGTTGAGCAGCTGACATTGAGTGTGTAGCTGTCCTCATTCTGTTGGACCTTACTGACATATTTGACACAATACACGACACTTTAATTGATTGCCTTAAGTTATGGGTTGTCTCTAGTGTGGTTTTAAGCTGATCTGGTTATTCTTCTGTCACCGGAAGAAAATTACATAAAAAGTGAAACTGCCTGTTGGTTTGACTCAAAGCAATAAGGCACAAGATACTGTATGTCTATTGATTCTTCTAACTGTATTATTGTAGTATTGTTTGCCTGCCTGTGACACACAAAGGCGCCACAACAGGTTCCCCTGAAGCAACCAAACTAAAATAAAATTTCCATTTATCTGTATTATCACTGCATGTCCACAATGAATAACCACACAGATAATAACTTCTTAGAGCTTCCGCAACAAGAAAATACTTGTTTTTGTCTGCCTGAAACGCAAGTCATGTTAGACATTGACTTTCAAGTTTTCTATTTATATGACAAAGACTGTTTTATTCTGTTTCTGAGGCCGCAAGGACACGTTGAGGAACACATTCACATTCAGCTGCCATGACAGCTGCAACAAATTGTATTCATAACAAACTGAATGAGCTCAAATCATTCAGAACATATTTTGAAGGCCTGAAAGTCATTTGAACCATGGGGTTAAGATGTTAAGGTTTGGATAACAAATCTTTTCTGTGTGTTTGATGTCTCTATAAAAGGGACGTAACAGGAATGTGAATATTGGACTTAATCCCTCTTTATCTCACTATATACAGTAGTTGATTCAGAATTCAGAGTATCAGGACAATGAGTTGATACAATTGGATTTATATATATATATATATATATATATATATATATATATATATATATATATATATATATATATAGAGAGAGAGAGAGAGAGAGAGAGAGAGAGAGATATAAGATCAACTTAATTTAGAAATGCCATTGTTGTTGTCCTCATCAATGTATCACTTTATCCAGTATTTGATTTCTATTATAAATCTTTATTCATACACCCATGCCAGTCCATTCACACTGGTCTCATAATTCTGTGCAAGAATTAATAAAAGAGGTTTTCTTCCACCAGTCGTCACTACTGGGAATAATCTGTCTGCCTGTATTAGCACCATAAGAAACAGCCTCTATTTTTAAAAGTCATATTGAAACTCACTTCTTTACCATTCAGTATCTCCACAGCTGTCTCTGCTTTATAAATGTGATTTCTCTCCTGAGGGCCTTGAGCTCTCAAACTGTCTACCAGTGCCCTTCATACTTTTTCCTTTGTTCCTCCTCCACCCCTCCTTGCCTGCCTCTAGTCCATTTGGTTTCCATCCTTTCCTCCCTGTGTGGTTTCATCCCCTGACCCTGCACTGTTCGTAATCATCACTGGTTATGTCCTGCTTCTCACCTCTGCTGCTCTGGCAAAGCTCGGCTCTGCTTTCATCGCTCATCATGTCCCGCTGTCCCACTTGCTGCCCTACACCTCCACTGGCTTGATGCTGCCATGACGTTGATCTCTGCTGCCAACACCAGGGCCTCCAATTACTGCTGTGAGTCAGAAAGCACTGGCCGAGGCTTCTAAACAAACTGAGTTTTTGTCATTGATGTTCTCCCTCTCCTCTGCGAATTTCGTGAATTATTAGTTGACTCGCATTTGAACAGCAGCCTACATATCTCTCCTCTGTCCCCAAAACACACGCTCAGATACACGAGAACACTCACTCATGGGAAGCACACACTTCCTCTCACGACCAAACTGAGGTTCAGAGTATGATCTTGTTGACACCTGTTTTGTCCACTTTTGTAGAGTGCTTGAATTACTTCTAATATAATTAAATTTGTCTGTTTTGATGCTTGGGTGTCTTTCAGCATGTCTGTGTAAAATGCAGTTTGAATAAATTTGATTTAATTTGACCTGAAAATCACATGTTTATTACATTATTATGATTATCATTACTATAATTATTATTATTGACAAGACCAGCACTTAGTCTGTGTTTTGATTTATTATAATTACTTTTCACTTCTGCTGGAAGACATCCAAAGAGAGAAGCTGGACCTGATGCATCAGCAGTTAACTGTGTTGTAATGGTGGAGAAATTAGAGCCCTGAAAAAACATACACACACACACACACACACACACACACACACACACACACACACACACACCCCTAAATAATGAGCCACCTTCATATGATACATTGCTGTGAATGAAGGCAAATGGTCTCTCTACAGCATAAAGGTTAGTAGACAGAGTACTGTATGTAAATACAAAATAATTACATATGTATTGAGACAAATTAGGCAACAACTCTAATTTTCTTTTTCGTCGGTTTTGGCCCCCTTTTCCCCCCTGACATTTAGCTGACATTATAGTGGTTTATCTGATCCACATATTAGGTTCATTATGAAGTTCTGCTATGCAAATGTGTCCAAGACTTTTCAGGCAAACCCATGTGACTTCATGAACTTTGCTTGGAATTAAGATTTTGAAATTAAACTCATTCATGCCGGCTAAGAGGTTTATATTCCCACTGAACGGAACCCTAATGTAATCCCATATATGCAAAGCTGCTGTGAGCTCATCCTCTCACCTCTTTTTACTTCCCTCTTGGTCCCTCTGCCTCCAGTCCAAACGGCTCTTACGATACAGCAGGTTCATGTCGCTGCAGGGTCGCTCCTCCTCGCAGCCTCTCACAGCGCAGTGTAGCCGCTTGCTTCGCCTCTCTATGTCACGCAGGAAATGCTCGACTGCCACATCCTGGGCAGAGCCAGAGCTCATGGTATAGAAGAAGTCTCTGGAGAAGGGGACGTATGTTGCAGGCAGCCTCCTCCAACTCACCTAAACAAAAAGAAACAAGGGCAATGTTTAAGCTCATTAATCATTAAAAAAAACATGTTTAACAGCTCCCCTGGCCTACTTGCAAGCTGACAAGATTGACAGTGATTACTTGGAGATGTGGCAACGCACAATGAAACCCAAATAATCAAACCCAAATTACAGGCAGAACTTTGGGGGAGTCATAGCTTATCATGCTCACTGTGTCATTACGAACAATCCTGCCCATTACTCCAACTGGCAGCCTTCAAAGCAGAGACACAGTGATGCATGATGATGGAGGATGCAGTTTTGTTTACCCCAACCTCAAGTGTATCACATGAAAACTATTTATACTTTCATTATCCAGTTATGAATATTTGAGTAAGCATGGTAACTCAGCTGCAGAGCGTCTCTGGCTGCAGGCCCTGGGATGGCCTAGCTAAGCCTGTCTGCTAGCCAGACAGTAATGTGGTTTGTCATATGTAGCGCATGCACAGCTTCCTACTCACGCTCACCCCATGAGAAGTCAGGCTTGTTGTGGGGCAGATATCGGAGGGCCCAACAGTGTTTTCACATTAGAGAATGTGAGTGTGCAACGCAATTGGCTAAGAAAAGCACAGCTGTCAGCTGATGCCTGTTTCCAGTGTTTTTCCATCATAAATAGCACCAGAGTTTTTTTAGTGGGGGACAGAGTAGCATTATTATTGGTGCATCTGGCATCAGTTTGCTTTGAGTTGCAGCAGTGTTGGTGCACCAAACTGAATCAGTTTGAGATGCATTAAGGTTCAGTGTTGGTTAATAGTTTGAATGGCTCATATTGCCAGGTATTGCATGTGAATCAAGTTTAATGATCATTTTGCTTTTATACACCTCGACCAAAGACGCAAGCAGCATGAAAAGGGCAGAAAATATACATGACATTTACACTTTCCAGCTGTGTAATAGCTCTTCTTATTCTGGATATATATACACAAGACCACTTAACCCACAACTACACGTTGCCAGGTTGGCTCAGTGGGTAGAGCAGGCGCACATATATTTGCCTCGACGCAGAGGTCTAGGGTTCGACTCCGACCTGTGACAATTTCCTGCATGTCTTCCCCCTCTCTCCCCCCTTTCTCACATGGCTGTCCTGTCAAATAAATAAAGGTGGAAAAGCCCAAAACCTAATCTTAAAAAAAAAAAAACATAACTACACAACGTCCTTACTAAAATATCTAAACCATCCCTCACAATGCACAGTGGGAGCATCAGACACTGTCATCTGGTCCAGGCAGCATGTTGAGCTGTGTAGCTATGTGTGATTCTTCTGTCACAGCCCAGTGTGTCATCCAGTGTGTCAGCGTGGCTACTGCTATTCTTGTATCCCACAGTCCTTACCATAACCATGACCGCTGCTGCTGCTGCCATGCTTGCTGACTCAATGTTAATTAGGTCAGGGAGCTGTGACTGTAGGTTGGGCTACTGATAACTGGATGTTTGATATGGGATTCGAGGATCTGGCAGCTGAGCGGGCAGCCCTGCGATTGCCGCATTGCATGCTATGAGTTGGTGTGCTATTAACCAAGTTAAAAGAACCAGGAGAGCTTCATCTTACATCTGCAGGTAGGTTCGTCTGATCAAACTAGGCTGCAAACATCGTTTATACACAAACCATGCAGTGCACTCATATAGGTTGGCTGTGATCAAGTCACTTTAAATCCCAAGTAAATTCGGAGCATTTAGCAAGTTGTTTCAGGAACATCTGTAGGTTCAGGAGTCACTTGATTTCCTCTCATTAGAACCAGAAGGCAGATGGAGCCACGATTCATTTAGCTGGATCTGCATGCCACACTGCAGACTACTCATTCATGCACATAAGCAAACAGATCACATACACACTCTAATCCCCCATACACGCCAAACACACACGTATACACATCATGTGAATCCATAATTGCAAATGCTAAGCCACTGATTTGAGTGTGGGCTACTGATGACACAAAATTTAGATTGTCAATAGAAAATTTGGAAATGCAAAACATTTGGAGTCTTTGGGTGTTAAAAAAGCTATAAGTGAAATATTATGCAGTTTAAGATTTTCCTTTTATTAGTATCTTCTGTCTAAAATATTTGTCTTTCACTGCCGCTGACTTTTTAACACTTCTGGAACACTTTGTGCTGCAGCCCTCTGCCCTCCAGCCTCCACCTCAGCAAGTGGACCTGTAGTGTTGCTGCACTACAGGTCACTGCAGAGTGGAGGGACACATCACAGCCATGGCCTGGTCTTGACATTGGGGCAATATTTCCACAAAGCATATTGAAAATACACATCTAATTACTCTGGGGTATGTTATCCCTTTGTGTTTTGCAGACATCCACAAAACATGTGATTTGAAACAAGATTACAAATACCAACCTGCCTTCTTTTTTTGATTACAGAAAAAGCATTAATAAGATATATTTGCCTTTGCAAAGCTGCTTGACTAGAAGCAATTAGATTAAAAGGGCAGATAGTACAGAATATTTTGTTCATTAGACATCATCTTGTTTCGTCTGCACACCCTGTCCTGAGATGTTTGGCTTTGCATCCTTTCGAGGCTGAAATATATAGCAAATTAGCACAAAGAAACTTCAGTAAGTAAGGGAGAAATCGGTAGGATGTCTGTACGTCCACAGATGTCTCATTTTATCAATGATGTGGGATCTGTATTTTAAAAAAACAAGACACTGTAGCCTACATATGCTTGAGTTTATTCCGTTTCTCCCTAATACCACAGACATTTTTGCCCACCGCTTTACAGTATCATAACTTAACTCCACGGCCACACGGTACACCACAGTCACCGCACTTCGGCCAGACACATTGCTGCAGTTCAGCTGGAGAAACAAACAGGGAGAGAGGAGGAGGAGAGAGGCAGAGAGGATGCAGGAGCGAAACGTTCAGGAGAAGTATGAGCAGCAAGAGAGGAGGAGAGATCGAGGCAGCGGGAGAGAGAGATGGGAGGGGGCGCAGTGAAAAATGGGGGAAGCCAATAAATAGAGAGTCACTAAGGGATCAACTGGGCTGAAGATAAATATGATTAGGCGGAAAACGTAAAATTGGAGACAGGCTGATGGAAGGGAATATCGAGGAAGGGAACATGAGAGTGGAGGGAATAAGCAAATGGAGGCGAGGAAGAGAGGATAGAAAAACAGTGAAAGGCAGCCAGACTACAAGAATGGGGGAGGGAGGTGAAATCAAGCCTCTTACACTAGTTGCTGTGTGTGGTCTCCTAGCAACACTGTCAGCCATGCATCTCTTCCTTAACCACTGAATATGCAACAAAGGACGTTAGCCTCGTCATACGTGATGATCCCCGGGTTAAACTTCACTGCTGCTAAATTTGTACCTGATGCCCCACTAACAATTTATCTCAAGTATCTTAAATGGAGAAAGCATCCTTCTCCAATAGCAACCATACAACCTTGCTGCTGAATTTATGACGTACTGAGCTACACACTGCACATTCTAGACGTTGCAAAGGCTGCTACTTCGACATAAGTAGTCATCCAAAATAGGAAATCTGTCTAATATATTTAAAGGAATAACATGACATTTTTATTCTAAATGCTTTCAAGGTTGATTTGAAATATTTTATTTGTCAGTTGAATCTCTCTTGTCACATCAGCAGCAAGTCTTTAAGAAGCCGGTTATTAAGCATGAAAATCAGGTATAGATGTTTGCAGCATAGTAACATTTTATCACCTGTCACAGTAGGAAAGAGAGCCTTGAAGCGAGATGGATTACATTAATGTGAGCTTGGAGAATAAAATACTGAGACTGGAATACTAAAACAGGAGCTCCATGAAATCCCACCTGGTTGTGATCACTGATCTACAAACAAATGCTCACGTTGATTTTGTCAAACACCAACTTCCACGTGCTTGATGGTCTGAACAAAAGCATGAGACGGCTAAGGAGTACATAATTCGGTAGGTAAAACGTTCGCAGCCACTTGTTTATAATCTTTATTTTCCTTTATCAAACATACATCTAGTGTAGAGGCTTGTGTGACGTGACAAGATGTGTAATTTCAGCCCAGTCTCATGGCAGTTCGTGAAATGGTGACGTTATTTAATCTATTAATTCGTGTACAGGGACACGATTTTGTCGTTTATTTCGTGGTGGTGAGGACCAATTTGAAAGTAAAGTAACAGTAGAGAGTAGTATTGAAAAGCCGAAAAACAACACAGGACTTTTACCCTGGAGACCGGGGATCGCGTCCCGCGTGTGGCAGTTCCTTTCCGCGTTCTTTTCCTAACCACAACCCTCACCATTGTTGTCACCGTCTCCTGCGTGTGACGGTTCCTTTCCCCGTTCTTCTTTTCCTAACCACAACCGTCCCGTTGTTGTAGCGCGTCCCCCAGAGACCGGGGATCGCGTCCCGAGTGTGGCGGTCCGTCCCGTTGTTGTTGCCGGTGTGTGGCGTTTAATTTCACCATTGTTGCGTCCCCCAGAGACCGCAGATCGTGTCCCGGCAGCCGTTGTTGTCACGTCTACCATTTAATTTCCCCGTTGTTGCATCCCACAGAGCAGGCAGCAGCTCATGGCAGTTCGTGAAATGGTCACGTTCCCATTTCGTGGTGACCACCATGAAATAAACGAGAAAATCGTGTCCCTGTACACGAATCAATAGAGTAAAATAATGTGACCATTTCACGAACTGCCGTGAGACCGGGTTGGTCATTTCATCACCACGGTTGGCAAAGCAAAACCTGCTTTCAGAAGATAAATATTGACCAGCGCCAGGAACTAAGGTCTGCAGAGGATTCATTTCCTTCCTTCTTATGAACATCTGGTTGGTATCTACTTTTTCACATTCAAACAACTTATCTGTTTCAAACTCTTTAAGGCATATCTTGGGTGGTGACTGTGATTTTGGGTCATGGTAGCATGGTCGTGCCAATGATATCTGTCCATTGATTGTCATTAATAACTAAGGCATAATGAATAAGTTTAAAAGCTGCATAGTAATAGAGTGAAACTGAAAAGTAATGTTTACAAACAATTTACAATACCAGTCAAAAGTTTGGACACGCTTTCCAAGACAGAGCAAGTCTGTTTCCAGTCTTTGTGCTAAGCTAAGCTAACAGGGTATTTACCGCACAAACATATAAGTGATATCAATCTTCTCATCTAACTCTCTGCGAGAAAGAGAATAAGCATATTTTACAAAATGTCTAACTTTTCCCTTCTAAGAAAGTGTCAAAGACTAGTTTGTATTCCAAAAGTGAACTTTGTGCTGATAAAGTCATGCTGGCAAAGTATTAACGGCCAGATGTCTCACACTTTCTGTTCACAGAAGCTCAACTTGCAATGAGAGATACTGTCCTCAACATTTGGTCAGTCCGAGCATTTATGCAGTATCACACCATTAAGCATTAACAATTAGCAGAAGGTGTTCTGATGTGGACAGGATATCCCTTAACACATCAAGGGAACACTGACACACTCAACCTTTCATAACATCATCACCAATAGAGTGATGGTGTAGAGTTCACCTATTGCTAGCAAGAGGTAATGATCCAGGTATCAGCCTACAGCTTTTTAAGGACGCAATAGTTGCTCCTTTCAAAATTTGAGAAATTAAATTAGGCGTGACATAACCAATCACCCAATTTCATTGTTTGACTCACCACTTTTATTTCTCCAAATACTGGGTTTGATGGTTATGTCTGTTTTGGGGTCTAAAGGACTGCCTGTCCATCTGGAGTGCTGAGTTTGGCTGTACGAAAGATGATCATTTACCTCAATTTAACAACACATACATTTGGAACATGTAATTCCTCCCAAAAAGAAGGTAAACTGTTTGAAAGTGGTTCTGTCAGACACACAGGATGTTTCAATCCTCTGACAGCAGTATTGCACATGCAGACTTAGAGACATTGGAAAGCTTGGGCTCTGCCAGGTCGACCTGCAGGCTAGAAACCCTTTCAAGCAACATGCCCTGTGGGCTTTTACACACTAGTTAGGAGAAAAACAAAATCATTCCAGCTCGCCCTAACAATAAAACAGTGACCTAAGGTAAAACCTGCTCTGAAATCCAAGCAACCAGAAAGATGTGTCTGGTAGTGTGACCAGTATTCTGTCTGTAACTGTTACTATGGGAGTCCAACGCTCTCTCTTGTGTCTTGTTGTCCTAACTATAGCCTGCTCTGGGTCGTTCCTCCAATCTCGCAAAAAGTGTTCATATACTAGATATTCTGACCTACTCAGCAGGCACAAATGCATTTTGTGAATTTAAAATATGGCGAGAGAAAAAATCTCAGCGCAGATCTTTTTTGCACATTGAGCCTAATTAATATGTATTTTAAAGTGTGTCTGTGGTAAGAAAAACATTTAGATTATTCAAATAATTCAATAAAACCAGAAGTCACCCTTTGCTGCTATAGAGCATTGCCTCAACTTCTCTTTCTTTCTTCATGTACTGCTCTTGTGTGCTGAACGCTCTACAATATTGCATTGTGCAGTAAAACGCCTGTGGCTGATGAGAATGGACAGGAGGAGGAGGAGGAAGATGTAGAGGCTGATGCATTACTCAAGGCCAGGGATGGAAGGCACATAAGAGGCATAGACAAATTTTGCACCGTTTTTCTCTTGACCTCTTTCTGGCATTTTGCACATAAAAATAAGTAAGGAAGTATTTTTAGTATTTTATAAGAATGATCACGTGGAATAAATCATGTTGCATCATTCTTTTTGGGGTCAAAAACCCAAATACACTTACTTAAATATACATGCACAACACTTTGCACTCTTTGGATTCTCCTCCTTAGCGTTGTACAACCTGAGTGACCACTACATTTTTCATAGACTGCAACCAAAAATACCCTACAAAAAAGCTTTCACTGTTCCCACACACCCTTGAGCCACATCAAACTTGCAGAGATGCTTAGTGTTTGTCTCAACTATGCACCTTTCCTGCCAACAAATTAATCTATTATTGTCGGCGTGTGATTGCATAAACAAACATCTGTACAATGTGTGCATCATTAATAGTTAAAAATGTATAGAGCTGCAGTTACAGAGTGTAACATGCTATAGAAATCTAAAATAACGCAATACTCATCATTAGCTCCCCGGTCAAAAAGAGACGACCAGTGTATGACCCCCGAGCCCCATTTCCCACCTCAGTTTGCCCTTGCCTTCATCATCTTCTGCTAGACTCTGCAGTAACCAAGGTGACCCACTGCACTTAGCATGTATGAACACTTACAGGCTTAGAGTTCCACATGCCCTTATACAACACTGGACACGTTTTCATTTAGTCTATGTTGTTTACTTTTTCTGTCGCACATATAAAGGGTTCAAAACGTTCACATCACAGAAAAAAGAAGCAGGAAAGAGACAGAGAGAAGAAACAAAAATTGAACAATGAAAATCAATCAAGAAAGCAATGCGTAGAATGTGTGCAGCATGAGCACTGTGTGCAATAACAAGTCCTCCAAACAATACGACGATATAGGTCATTTATTCCTACTCTCTAAAATGACCTATAGGATCATTTCATATATTAGCGCCCCTAGCGGTGCCAGGAAATCAGACCCACAGGAGTATTTACTGCCCTTATATCTAAAGGTAATGCTCGCAGTTTAAAACACACCGTTGACGTTGTGAGACACAATATCTACTTAAAGTTCGTGGTTTGGGTTAAATGGATATTTGCTACTTACTTCACTTCAGGCTATGCACGTGACGCAGAACGTGACATAGTTCTGTTTGTTCCATAAAGCTAAAAAAAAACCTGAATGGTACCCAAAGCTGGGTCTCCTGCGTGAAAGATTGTTTGACCCATCCACCACCTGGCACACACAACTTCAATTCCAGCGTGCATTTGCATCTAATATAATTCATCTATGATTTACGTGCTCTTATCATGGATGTATAATGGGCTCTTACACTTCGTCAACTTACCTCCTGCTTTGCTCCCGTCAAAATTACTACGGCCACTAGAGGGCACCGTCACTGTAAACGTAAATATGGCTCGTAATTGCAACTTAAACAAACGACTTATGCAGGCGTTTTTCGGGGAAGGACAGTCTCCATTACATGTGGTGTGATGGACGAAGACATTATTCAGGACTGTACATTGAGTAAATCCTCTTGTCCATCACATTACAAAAAAAGAGAGAGGAATCACCTCATATACAAAAATATACAATATTTTGTTTGCTCTTTATATTTGGATGTGAAACCCAGACTGTGAGGTATAGCGCTGCAGGGAAAAGAGTAAGAACTTAAAAAAACCTACATGCTCACCCTCGTGCATGAGGGGAAGAGCTCCACTCTGCAGCTGCACATGCTTCACTGAGCCAGCATCTCTCTATAACCAAGATCTGACTTATTTTAGATGTGGATTACCCAGCAATATTGCCTGCCTCCCTTTTAGTTTTTTTTTCATTTTAAGTTTTTTCTTGGATATTTATTAAACAAATACTGATCATATAGAAATCCACACTGTCTGTCAGATATAAGTAATGGTGCACGTTTAACACAACATCTTTCCACAGTACATGATGTTCCTTATCTCAAATGTAAGTGAGGAATGTCTTGTCTGCTCTACACAACAACATGGATGATCTCTCTGAGCCAAATCAAACCTGCTTGAACCAAAGCTAAACCTATTTTTTGATCCAGAGCACCCAGACTTCACTACATGCGCTTACTGTCTACTGATTCAAATTCCATCGTTTTGATTTATTTGATTCACCGATTTAAAAAAAAAAAAGAGCTAAAAACATCATAGCCCTCGGCACATAGGCTGTCCCTGTCCCAACAAGACCAACCTCATAAACTATTCAGCGACAATTAAGCAAAGCCCATTAGCCTAAAGCAAAACAGGGATCAACTCAACATCACTGTAAACTAGACATATGATTTGCCTCCCAGCAGCTTGTAGTGGGCTTGACTCAAATCTCAAAAAGAGCTATAGTAGATTTTAAAGTGCCTTAGAAAGCCTTGTTTGCAGTGCAATATTTAGTGAGAGGCACTAAAGAATGGCAAATGGACATTTATTTCATGGTCATTTCTATCTAAAAAAAATCTAATTAAACAACATCAGAATTATTATAATAAACCTGCTGGTGCACTTGCTGAGTTGAACCTTCTCCTGATTGAAAGATGGAGCGGCAGCAGCAGCGTTGGTGTGATTAGCAAAGCCAGATATAGGCCACAAGTGGTTCCAACATTCAAATCATCCTAGTCCTTGTGCTCAAAATCCCCCGATAAGCGAGTCATAGCGTAGGTTGCGCACACACACACACACACACACACACACACACACACACGGCCCGGTTGTTTAGACCCTACAGTGTTGTAGAGAAAATAAAGAGCTTGAGTGACAAAGCCAATTGCTGGTGAAGCATACACACTGCCACCTCTGAAGGTTATATATACACATTCACACACACGTGTGTGTGTGTGTGTGTGTGTGTGTGTGTGTGTGTGTGTGTGTGTGTGTGTGTGTGTGTGTGTGTGTGTGTGTGTGAATTAAAAAAATCACATCAGACACTTTTTTAAGAGTTGTTGAAAATCATGTCAGACATGTCTTAGAGCATTTTGAGGGTCTGTACCTCAAGCTGAAAAGCAAGAGAAGTGGTAAAAATGTACAGGCTTGTTGGCCTTACAGGTGTGATTGGCAGCTCAGGGTCTCACTTGAGCAAGTCTTATTCCTGTCATTCCCGCTGTTCACTGCACTAAGAGTGATACAATGAACAGGCAAAACTGGTGCAAATGGCAGGCGATGGCAGATCACAGGGTGTCTGATTCAGGCAGTGTTTTCTTATATATGGTACTTCACCCCCAAAAAAAGATCATTGACTTTAACAAGATGATTATGAGACTTGTTTTGGCCCAAGTGGCTCCCATCCAGAAATGTGAGTGTAACACTTGTACAGTCTCACCTCTGCTATATCGGCTGCAACCGTGTAATTGTTTTTGATGCACCAATGTTCTCGACACATTGCTCTGAACTGGCATTGTTTATTTGCCAGTGATTGTGTAGAAAAATTGCCATTTGAAAAAAAATCTGTCAGATTCTCAATCTCTTAATTTACCCAGAATTGAAACCTATTACAGTACTTGTAATAAAAAAAAAAATTGCAATTAAAATAATTGGTAAACTGATATATGCTATATAGAAAAAAAGACTTTAAGATCACCTTCTTTAAAGGGGCTGTACTCGAAATACTTAAAAAAAACAGCGGGCTGGGATTGCCTCCACAGGGCTAATCCAGTTCTCAAATATGTGACATACCTACGTTTTTTCATGGCCACATGCACGCATTGGCCAGACCGGCTATTAAAACAAAGAATAGAGACGCTCGGATGACAACACACACAGAGGGAGTGTAACTTTATTCTCTGGTTAGGACACCATTACTCCACTATAGCTATAGCAAATATGTGTTTGCTGCTATATTAAGTTCTGAATATCGAGTACAGCCCCTTTAAATCTCCAACATATTTGTATTTGAATCATCAAAAAGCAAAGTTGGAGCTCCTTTTGCTGACACCTAGCCAATCAGCTGGGATTCTTTTCAGCACAAATAAAGATTGCTCTGACATTTACAACACATACTTAAGTCCTCCTGCATTCAGATTTTCATTTCTAAAGTCACTGTATATACTCGCCTATTTTACATATGGTTGCTGAACCCTGAGTTTTTGCAGGTGACCTTTAATGAATGAATTGCTCCTGTGAGATGCTTCTGCAACCATTAAGCCACCTACACATGATAAGCAATTTGCTCTCTGCGCCCTACCCCAGCGGTGCGCAGAGAGCAAATCGCAGGTATTCGTCATCAAGGGTGGCAAGAAAGCTTTTTCCCGTTGCTAGGTAACAACAGCTGTTATCTTATTGGTTACGCTTTCGAAAGGTCAGCGGCAACTAAGTCAAAGTTGAAATAATTTGAACTTTGAGCGCAGCGCAAAGTGGCAAATGCGGGCGGTGTGCGACGCCAGGGGTAGCGCAGCGCATAGTTGGGTGGCGCTGCTCTCCTCATAGGAAATCAATGGAACGGCCAGCGCAAAGTGGTTTTGCCGCCTATCACGTATAGGCGGCTTTATGCTCCACGTCAGTTTCAGACCCATGTAGGCAGTGACATGTTAGGACAACAATGATGTGGAACATATATTTTCGCTGTTTCGCAGATGTCACTGCCTCCTAATGATTTAGTTAGTCAAGGTCTTTTGAAGGTCTTTGGTGAATTACTGAGTGTCTTTAATGAGAATAGGGGCCATAACACATGACTCTAAACCACTTTGGACCATTTATGCATGCTGAAACATGTATAATTCAAAATAGAGCTACAACGTGCTCTGCTAGTAACTCCATTTCTTGCCAATTACTGTTCTCACATAATGATGCTTAAATGACTATGCTAAGGGCTTCTTGATAATAATAAAAAAGATAAACATATTGCTTTCTGTCCCAAATACTTGCATGGTTATCCATGTGGAAGATAATGTACAGATACATATAAATAGGTAGTGAATAACATGGCTTGAGACTGGGACCTCTGTGCTAACAAGAGAGGAGTAACTGTTGGCTCCTAACTTTATTTATTTTGCATGGTACCATGCGAATGGTTATGGAAGGTTTAATGAGAAGGAAACAGAGGGGGAATGAACAAAGATGAGTTGCCTCAAGGAAATCATTACCACACATCATTACTCTTGACTACACACTGCAATGAAGACTTGGGTGCTGTAAGAGGCTTACAGACCAGAGAGAACGCATTTAAAAGGGAGCATTTAATTTGAATTTTCACTGGTTAATTTGGACATGTACATCCCAGACATCCTCCGGTCAAACAAGGGACACACATGTATGACCTTATGGAGCACCCAGCGAGCCACAAACAAAGGGACCTCCCAAATAAAGCAATAAGAAGCCAGTGGGTATTTGTAGAGCAAGTGGGTGCATGGGATGTCTGTCCATTTCAAATTTCACCATGTTTTTTTCAGCCCCTGCATCCAGTGCATCACGTAAAAATGGAATGCTATCAGACAAATAAGATTACAATAATTTCTAAAGTATTCTGTATGCCATTATGATATCTGATTAGACAGGAGGAGTTGAGAGTCGTAGACACAGCTTAAAAAAATCTAATGGGATTCAATTATTTTTTTTGGTGTCTCCCTCTCTTTACTGGACAACGTATTAATAAAGAGCCAGGAGAGACAGAAGACAAAGGGGAATGACATCTAACAATGTCCAAGGCAGGATTTGTACCCATGATACCACTGGTAAATGGCATTCCCTTTAATCAAGGATCCACCAGAGAGAGAACCTTTACACCTATTTATTTTAACAACACTATGACTGACTCAAGTGCATGAAAAGTTGATTTAATCCACAAGGAATTTAGCAGGGTTTAATGTTGATGCGAGATTCAACAATTTGCGTCATTACAATACTAATACAATCCTAAAAAGCTAATTTAGGTAATTAATTCAATTTAACCTACATTAGTGATGGACGGCTTAAGATTAAAAGGGGCACTCCACACGTTGTCATGGTTTTTCAGTTTGTGAAAACAAGTGTCTGATGTTGGCTTTTTGAGCAGCTGAAGTCTGAGAAAATGACCCTGATGATGTCACACCGATGTCACCAGGGTTATTCTAAGCTCAGTCTTCATTCATAAATTTATAACATACAGCCTGTGTTTCAACCTGGGACCATGAAGTTTACCACTAAGTGAGCATATCACAAGGGTTTTTATTGAGATGCATTATGGGAAGTGTAGGATCCAGCCTTACAAGTGTCATCTAAAGTCAGGATATCTCTGCCGTTTCAATTTTGACCAATATTTTTTCCACTTTTGAATGCAATAGTTCTATGAAACAACAACATACATCAGCTTTGCTAACTCCCTTTCTAATTAGAAGTGTTCTATATTTCGTATACGAGGAAATTCAATAGCAAGATGAAACACCCCTGGAAGAAGTCTACTGCTTTATTAATAGATTAACAAGCTTGTTGATTTAAAAAAAAAAAAAAAAAAACATCTCATGCCACTCAAGCAACACCTCCATAATATATACAATTCCAAGATAACAGCCAACTTCTACACACATGAAGAGGAATAATACAAACTTTACTCAAATTCACCTCATCTCGACAGTTTCCCATCATCTCTGAGCGGACACAGGTGTAAACAGACATCATTAGTATGGCGTTACACTGATACCAGTACCGAGACAAAGATGTCAGTCACAACTTTGCAGAGCCCAAAGTGAAATATTCAGATGTCTTGTTTTGTCTGACCAAAAGTCCAAAACCCAAACTTACTCAGTTTACTGACAGAACCACTAGGGGCAAACTTTCCCCTGAGCTAAACAGTCATCTTTGTCAAAGTGATTTACTTCACAGACCCGAATAACCAGAAATGTCTCCATTGGGATGATCACTGAAACCTGCACACACAGCCAGAAGCACAGTTTATAAATCCTAACTGATAGCAGTCACTCATGTTGCCCATGTGCTGCAGTGGAAACAAGTCTTCTCATCATTTCTCATGCCATCTCCCTCTGACAAAGCTGAGAGAATCAAGATGGTGAAACCACAGATGGAAGAAGCACCTGTTCTCCCCTTAAACAAACAACAATGCACACTGAAGCCAGCTAAACATGTCTACAGTGGTAGTGACTTTGAAATATCTGCACGACTGGCCAGTAGTAGCCATATATATTACTTTTAACAACCTATTGAATTGACTGCTGCTGCTCAAACTCTAGGGAAACAATCTCTTTGGGTGCTCCGAGAAATCCACAGCAAGAAAAGAAGAAAAAAATCCATTACTGCTCATCCATACAGGGGTATCCACTCGACTAGAGAAATGGGCTTAAAATGTCAGCATTTGCCACGTATGTCGCACATCCATCAGTCCCTCTCCTCTCTGGCCCTGTGTGGGCCTTCCCTCACCCTTTCTGACTCCAGTATATTTGTGTATTCATTCCATCTTCCAAACTTAATACTGAATTGCTCATCCTTTTTGGAATGAGACATGATGTAGGCCTACACTGCCGGTCAGAGCAACTGAATCATCCACTTTATGGACAAAAGCTCGAATGTAGTCAGAATCCTTTCTCCTTTATTGAAAACAATGGTCACTTTTATTATTTCTGTAAATACATCATAAGCTCTGCCAAATTTCATTAACTCTTAACCAAAGTATCACCATATATCACCATGCCATTTATTTGCAGCCACATACAGTTGCTGTTTCCTGATTTAATCACATTTCTGGACTGAATTTGGGATCACCAGTCAAGCAAGGACAGGTTATGCGGGCCCTGGTTTTGTTTCTGCATTTAAGACACACTGCACAGTATGTGTGGCTCACAGCCTGCACTCAATGACCCCAAATTCACAGCTGCTCAAAACCATCCCCGCTCCCCTCTTTTTGTACCAATTTGTGCTTAAACCAAACAGCATAAGAGTCACATATCAGATGTGATGTATCTGTTAGCCTAAGCAGGACTTAAAGTCATAGGCAGATGTTCTGCCATATTCTGCTCCAAGGTCAAGCAAGACTGACTGGTAATTAGTTTCATTTTATATTTCAGTTCAATTTCAGGCAGATAGTGGAGTATCCAGCGTGCTTCATCCCTCAAGAAAAACCATCATCCTGTTTCTACATTCACATAGGGATGTCTGTTATATTCAGTAGAAGTTACAGTTTTGTGATATTTGCACCCAATCTTTTTAAAATCTCACATTGTTTTGTAGCTGTACTAACAGAGATTCCTGCTTATTTCAAAAATAAAATGTCAATTCAATCTAGATATAACATTTCCAGCCAAGTCAAGCAGCCTTCTCTGATTCTTCCAAACACTGAAAGAGATATTAAAGCCATGCAGTCAGGTAGAGAATAACTATAACAAACCTTTTCATTTTAAGCTTGTGGTGGGGTGGTGAAGAATGATTCTGTGTGTGATGGTCGTTTTGAGTGGCTGTCACGCCCGGAAAAGGGGGGAAAGAAGCAGTGTTGACTAACCTTAATTTTACGTTTATTTCCCAACCCCTCGATCCTTGTGGATCGACTCATACAGAATGTAAGGTGTGATACTGCGGCAGTTCATCGGGTATCATCTTTAAAAACACATGTGATGATCGAGGCTCTCCTCATCCAGACGCCTGGCTTTCCCGCACCTCAAAGACGCGCCAACACATCATCACCTGGCTGCGCACAAACACACAAGCATCACCAGCGTATTCACAATCAGAGTAACTAGCCTACCGCCCATTCACACACGCAACCCTGCTACACTCTTGTTATCCGTAAACATGCAGATGTTTTCCATCATGGCCTTGCAGAATGAGGCTCCTCACGCTGACACTGATGGGGTGTAGGTATTTGATTAATAACGCCGTGCATGCTCCAGCATCACCTGTCAGCTGATTGAGGCTTGTTTTTTAGTGAAATATTTATAAGGTCTGTCACGACTGAACTTAAACGCGGGCTGTGGGTTGCATTGCGCGGTCGGTGTTGCCATATCTTCCCATAGGCTATATTGTGTTTTGAGTCAGAATACAGGCCTTATCCTTACCTTCAAGGTTGAATAATTTGGCTTGTGAACACGCAGCGGCTCGCTGTCAACCTTTTTTACGCGTAAAAATGCCATCAGGCCCGTATCTCCTCCGCAATACAGCGTCGTATTCTCTGCTGCTAATTAGGCAGACAGTGCATTTTGACTATGACAGCTGCTTATATGGCTAGATGATGTAAGCAACTGATGCGGAGATGTATAAAGCAAAACATAATATTAACGAAGGTGTGATACCTACCTTAGAAACGGGGTAGCCTATGGCTGGCGCAGAGGCAGACAGTGCCGATATCCAGTGGCCCAGGCTCGTAAAAATCAGACAACAACAACACCACGCCGGTTGTTGATGACACAGCTGTCTTGGTAGACTGGAGGGGAGGAAAAAAATCCTTTCCCAGATGTGTCAATTGACGTGGGAATGAAAAATCAGTTATTCAGACGCATATTACCGGACTGACGCCTTTTCTTGACGTGACAGGTCTTCCATTTTTATGATAAACAGTGCACTGACTGTAGGCTACTACCGAGGCTCGGTGTAGCCTGGCCGGTGTGAGGTCTGATTGAAAACCATGGTGCAATTCAATGCGACGTTACAAAAGGTTCCTCTGCAAACACGCAGGTACAACGCCATCCTTGTGGGCTTCAAAAGAGGCTCCAGCGCGACCTCCGCAAAAGAAACATGCTTTCAGTTCAAGCACGAACAGAAATAAAATGTCAAAACAAAGATGCGCAGATATCAGCGCGCTGTGTTGGTTCAAGCGCTGGGCATCCTCACTGTGTATTTGCATCCATATTCATATTCATACGTACTTCCTGAGAGCAGACCAGTGGCTGTTTATAGAAAGAAAGAAAAAAAGCATATGAGGTCTTTGAGTCCAACTGAGACGAGAGGCAGTTCTTCTGGCAGTTATCAGCAGACTGAAATAAAATTTCCCTTCATGACTCATATTTAGCAGAAGGATTCAGCAGCAGACTCATTAAATGCCAGGGTGGATTCTTGATAAAGTAGGCTAGCCGACGACTTTTTTTCAACAATAATAAACCTGGACTATATTATTAGAATACACAAAAACAAAGCAAAGCAGTCATATGGGGGAATAGTATAGGAGCATTATTGGGATGTAATGGGAGATAAAAACACATTAAGTATAAAAAGCTCGCCATAAACCCATACACCAGACATATAAAGTAGGCTAAGCCGTCATAGATATATTGGTGTAACTAGATGTTGTTTAAATTAAAGCCAAGGGGGAGAAATAAAATGGGATCTGACTGAGAAAGTGTGGGAATCCAGAGTCTGTATGAAGGAAAACACTGTCTTAATAATGTATTTTTTTTCTTCTTTTTTAAGGGGTATGGGAAATTGTAATTAAAGCCTACAAATGTGGGGGTTTTTTTTGGGGGGGTGTCACATGACCAACTAGCCAACACATGGCCTGTATGAGTCTGACACGCCCCCTAAAGTCTGTGGGAGATTGTATAGTTAAGGACAGCTGAGAGAGTGAAACGTTAACCGACATTAGTGCTTCCTCTTGAGAAACAGGCCTAATCATGTAGGCTATTATCAGTAAAATCTTTGGACTCTCACTGCAAAAAATAAAGCTGTACAGCAATGTGCAGGGGTCAAAGTATGGCTGGAAGCAGGCACCTGAAGAACACTGGTCAGTCATTTAGAGCGGATCATTTAAATTCTATGCAGTGGTGAAAAACTACTCAGATCTTTTACTTAAAGCAGCAACACAATGTAGAGATACTTTGTTACAAGTACAAGTCCTGCATTCAAGATTTTCCTTGAGTTAAAGTGCCCATATTATGCTCATTTCAGGTTCATAATTGTATTTTAAGGTTGTACCAGAATAGGTTTACATGGTTTAATTTTCAAAAAACACCATATTTTTGTTGTACTGCACAGCTCTCTCTCACTGCTGCAGATCCTCTTTCCACCTGGTCTCTGTTTTAGCTACAGAGTGAGACCTCTTTTCTTCTTCTTCTGTACTATCTTTGATTGCACTTGCACATGCGCAGTAGCTCAGATGTAGATCATGTCAGCTAGCTAGCTCCATAGACAGTAAAAGAGAGGCTGTTTCTACAACTTCAGTCAGTTACGAGGCAGGATTAGCTGGGAGACTTCTAAATGAGGGCGCACATGTAAGTAGTTCTTTTGTAGATTATGGTGAACTTGTGTGTGTAGCAGTGCTTTGCTATTGAGAACGAGGTAGCATGCTAGCGTTAGCATTAGCGTTAGCATTAACGTTAGCATGCTAACGCTATGAGCTAACGGTTGCGGTTAGCCAGTTCATTTCGGCTTGTGACGTCATAAGCCGTGCCGATTATGAACAGCTCACCCAGAGACTGAAGGCAGGACACATTCAGAAACCATATCTCACTCAAAACAGCATGGATGGATTTTTTTCAAAGTTGGTATGTGTGTGGAAGCACCAGAGACACAAAAGAACACCCCAAATCCCAGAAAGTGTTTTTTTCATTATATGGGCACTTTAAAGTAAAGTATTAGCCTCAAAAATATACTTAAAGTACCCAAAAACAATACTCATTATGCAAAAAGAATCATTTTCAGAATAATGTATATAATATTGCTGAATTATAATTATTGATGCATTAATATGCACATTACTTTAAGGGATCAATGAATCAAAAAAGACATTATTTATATATAGTATTATTAATCTGAATCTGCAAAGTAACTAGTAACTAAAGCTATCAAATAAATGTAGTGGTGTAAGAACAATATTTCCCTCTGAATTGTTGTGGAGTAGAAGTATAAAGTAGCAGACAATGGAAATACTCAAGTACAAATACGTAGAAATTATACATATATTGACCATAATTTAGTATTATAGCTGTAGGGAATAGCTCCATTTCCAGTTTGGCCTCTGTAACTCTAGCCTCATTATCAAAGAGTGTTTCTTTTAATTGTCTTTCTGAAAAGCTGAAACATCATCATGGACTTCCCTCTCTAAATTATATATTATTTTTATCTAAATGTATATTCTAAAATAAATCAAAACATACTACTGTACCAGCTAATAACATTTAATTTTAAAGTTCCATTCTTTTGTTACCATTCAACAAATACATCTCCCATTAGGCTTTGACTGCACCTCTGTGTAATAAGACTCACATGGGATTCAATGTTGAAGTCCCTGCACAGCCATAGTCCACCTACGCAGGTGCTTTCACCTGATAAGACCTCTGCTCAGGACTGTGTGGGCGTGTACAAACTGCACTTAATTGGCATCTCCCTCATCCTGCTGTTCATTTTGTTGCACCTGTTCGGGCAGGACAACTTACACTGCTACCATTCTCATTGGTTTACAGAGTTTGGTGACATCGCATATCTCCCAGCAAAGCTCCACCCAACTTTAACCTGACTGGAGGTCTAATCAGCCAGGGCCATTAAAAACACCTGTGTGAGTGTGCAGGACCTTTAATGAAAATATACCCTTTTGGCAGCCATGACAGAGCCGAAGAAGCACAGGTATAAATAATATTAACAAAGGCTCCAGTAATCCCTGTCGGTACAATACCAAAATTGCAATGCATTTTTTTGCTGCCATTTTCTCTCTCTGTTCATTAAAAGCCTTCCATTGGTTCAGGGTGCAGAGTCCATTCACTTTGAGAAAGGCTTGTATTGGGAAACATCTGCAGGAGGTGTTGAGCTTGTTTAACAGTAGCCTGAATTGATTAGAAATGTAGTGAGCAAGAGCAATATTTCTGGTAAAAGTGACATTTGTGTCAGTTCATGAGGAGATGCATAGAGAAGCCAATATTTTTGACCATAGCATCAGAACAGATTGACATGTATTCTATTTGGCCACTAGAGTGCCCAGTTACAAAGGAGACACACAACACCAACCTGATCATGCAATTATTATTGCATGTCCTCTAGGAGACGCTGTGAAGAAAGTATCCAACTATTAAACTTGTCATGTTTATCTCTGACATTGCTTGCTTGTGTCAAAGTATCGGGGGAGTGGATTCGTTATCAGCAGCTTTAAATGGTCAAAGTGCATCCTGCCTGTTGTGCTTTCCCTCAACTGGTGAACCTGCATCCATTCAAAATAACTTTGATACAAACTCTAATAAGGTAAAGTATTCTGTTTTATGATTAGCAGTATGATTATAAAATTTGTTTTATAGTGTCTTAATGAGTTTTCAGCAAAGGTGTTTTGTGGTCAAACATGCTTGGCTGAATTTTATTTGTGAGCTAATTAAAACCGTTTAGCTAGATTTCGCCCGCCAGCTTGTTTATAAGTTATATCATCTGCTGCCTGCATTGTAAGTTTTTAGGCCTATAACTTGCCTAAAGGAAGATTAAGCGTGAAAGCTGAAGTGGCCATTACTGATGCAGTCCGATGTCTAACATAAAGGCTACTATCATAAATGTCATCATCTCAGATAAGCAACTTTTGTCATTTCTACTGGCATAAGATATATGATTTATATACCCATGACCTTTTTATTTAATTGAAGCACAGTTTTAAAGTGTTGTGATTGCTGAAAATTAATGGTATGGCCTCCAGGTTGAAGGAATGACAAAACAAAAAACTCAGTGGAAGAAGTTTTTAGAGGCAGTAAGTACTCTGCAATGGGTACTCAGCTTTCTCTTCTTGGGTAAGATCCACTACATTAACCCTTTTTAACAAAAAAATGTGTTAAGTCACAAGCTTGTCACTGCATCTTTAATACACCGTATTCATACTGCTAATTGACATCTCTTGTACCTCCCAACATATGATATACAATACGATGTCAGGACTGAGCTGTAGTATCCTGATGGTGTACCTTATGTTTACCTCATTGTGGCCGCTCTCCACTCTGTACTTCATATGGCTGGTGATGGACTGGCAAACCCCTGAAAGAGGTAAAGGAAATGACGTAGTTCAAGCATCCACGAAATACAAATTACATATACAAATTACAAGCCTGTTCTGTAGTGGAGGAGTAACTAAAGTTTACTTTTTAGTGTTAATTTCCATTCCACAAGGAACTATTAAGGAGTTAATCACAACTGGAAATCATTAAATTATGGATGATGGTAAAGCCGCTTTTGTGAACACCCTAACAAAACAAATATTGTATAATTTCCTGTTAGTAAAAACGGTTGTGTATCACTGTCCCAATTTCATACTGCACATTTAGTCTACACAGAATATAGTATATGCTAATCAATATATTGATTTTGTAGTTAATATACAAGAAACCACACACTGACAGGAAATGATACAACACCTCAAACTGCGAGATTAGAATTCCTCTGCCAAATAAGTTCTGAGAAAGGAAAGTGTTTTCCAAATATCTTAGTTTGTTTGTTCTGAGGTGTTCCTGGAGCGTTTTTTTTTATTTTTTTTACTGTGACCTCAATTTACTTTGTGCATTGCATTTTGGTAGAATAGTGCCCATCAACAGCACACGGGGTATACGCGGAAACATTTAGTCACTTTTCCAGTGAACACACTACAGTTGTGTAGTATGGAATTGGAAAAACGGTGTACTATGGCAATTATGGAAACTGTATACAGTTAGTAAGTAGTATGACGTTGACGCTGCCTATGATTTCTAATGTCTCCATCAGGGGGCAGGAGAACAACATTTGTGAGGAAGTGGAGGGTTTGGGAACACCTCAAAGATTTCTTCCCAATCAAAGTAAGTCTCAGATTTCGGTGTTTTCATTATCTGATTTGATTAAATTTGGTTGGAACGCATGGATGTGAGAGTGGCCAGTAGCATAACTATATTGAAACAAAAGTAGCTTTTACCTTAAAATCACCCTGTGTATTATCTGCTGTGACTCTTTATAAAGGCGGATTTACATATATGGTATAAATCTATAAGCTACAAATCTTTGTCTCTCATATCTCCCATTTAGTGACCTAATGTACAGTGTAAGTGGATTTGGTTTAATGGTTAACAGAGATGACTGCCTCTATGTTATGCTCAGTTGGTGAAGACGGCCGAGCTGAATCCTAACAAGAACTACATCCTAGGCTGTCATCCGCATGGTATCATGAGTTTTGGTGGCTTTGCCTGCTTCAGCACCGAGAGCTGTGGCTTCACTAAGGTGTTTCCTGGGATGCAAGCCACCCTGGTGGTATTGGCAGGACTTTTCAGGCTACCTCTCCTTAGGGAGTACTTAATGAGTGCAGGTATTTATAACAATGTTCAACTAAAGGATTGAGCTATTTCCATCAACCATATGGAACACTAAACCTTTTTCAGACTGCAAATGGAAGACAAACAATGTGATTGTTACGGTCTTACTTTGTCTGATCAGGTATCTGTCCAGTCAGCAAACCAAGCCTTGTCCACCTCCTTTCAAAAAATGGCAAGGGAAATGCAGTGGTGATTGTGATAGGGGGCGCTGCTGAGGCTCTGTCATCCTCTCCTGGAGTAAACGCTGTAGTCATGAAGAAGAGAAAGGGATTTGTCAGGGTGGCCCTCGAGTTTGGGTAAGAACACTCTTATAAAAAATAAATAAATAGCAGTGATGTTATCTTTACACTCACATGTAGCCAGCAGCCCACAACCGATATGACCCCTGATTTTCCACAGGGCTGATCTGGTGCCTGTTTACTCATTTGGGGAGAATGAACTCTTCCAGCAGGTGATTTTCTCCGAAAGCAGTCTAGGTCGGCGGTTACAAGACCTGTTTAAAAAAATTATGGGTTTTGCCCCGTGTCTATTTGTTGGCGAGCACTTGGCATTCCTGCCCTACAGGACTCCAGTCACCACTGTTGGTGAGTGTTCAATTCTGTATATAAGCCTAACTGCCTGTCCCGAGCCTGTTTTTAATTTATTCTAACGCTCTGCTACTTCCAGTGGGATGTCCAATCTCGGTGCCAAAGCGTGTCACACCTACTGAGGAGGAAGTCGACCACTATCATAGACTGTACATGGAGGCCCTGTCCAAGTTGTTCCATGAACACAAAGTCAGCTGTGGACTTTCTGACAGTCACAAGCTTCGGATCCTTTAGAAATTCCACTTCCAAATTAACTGAAGCAGTTTTTTTATTCGCTGCTTTTAATGGGGCTCACCCTTAATGGGAGTGTGGATCTGATGTGTTGAACTTCTTAAACAATAGATTGATCAGGCAGGTTTCTTTGTTCATGCTTCATTCTGCAATGTTCCTATGTTACTAATGTATTTGAAATATTCATGAATGTAAGATGGGATGCCCTTCATATAAGAATGTTCATAAAGCAGTGAAAAAAGTGTGCGAGATTTGTCATAATTTTTGTAACAATAACTCACATTTCTAATGATTCCACGATAGCTTCAAATGTGTGATTTAATGTGTATGCTTGCTAAAAACAAGTTGTTGCATTTTCATTTGTGTACATCATACCTCAACAAAAATTAGTATGACCAGGACCAACTTCAGAAGAGAACTTTTACTTTTCATTTGAGTTTGTACCGGTAGCATTGTTTCTACTTAGAATATTTAAATTTTCTTGCACCACTGCAAGGCTTCTGCAGCTTCCTAGTTAGCAGCTGTATCAAAAACTGCCAGCATGCATGCACACTGTAATTCAATGGTTTACCCAGTAGAGGGCAACCATTTATAACTGCTTCACTAGAAGGGTTGGGGTCTTCTCCCCAGCGCTGGAGTATGCGGTCTTGAGACATGTGCAATGGAGAAAATCATGAGCACAAATGGGCAAAAACACACAACTCAAAATATAATTGTCCAAACATCAGCCCCTCTGTTACCACTGTTTTCTAACCATAAACCCAAGTTCTTCAATGCAAATGTAGTTGGTTGCTCTGATCTGCATCCGATTTATTAACACACAATTTTATTTGATAAATGCATATTAATGCAGTTTGTCAACTTTATTGAGGAACCAGTTTACAGCAGGTTTGTGTTCTTGTTGCACAATTACAAAATGAAATATTTAGAAGAACCAAATTACTACAAAAAAACATGAGTGCATAACACTGGCAAAGAGTGAAGACTCAAAGGACCAAGCAAACCTTCTAAAAGAAGTCCATATCATCAGGTGCATCCAGGTCACGATATTCAATGATGTTGCGTGGATCACCGCGTGACATTCTAAGATGGTTGAGGGTGCAAGGAGAAAAACAAAGACACAGGAAGAAGAATAGAAATAATCATAAAAAAAAAGATGTTCACAATTCTAATAGCGGAAAATGGAGACGGCTATAAAATAAAGATCACACGTACAGTGGTCTCACCTGAGGTTGCGTGGCTTCCCCAGGTAGCCACCTTGTCCGCGGAAGTTGTCATAGTTGCCTCTGCCTCCTCCGTATTGGTTGGGGGGGTAAGGAGGTCCACCTGTTAAAAAAAGGACTCATAATTAACTTAAAAGTAGTGGTTTGATAGACGATACACATTTCCACTATAATAAAAAAGTAGTCACAACATACCACCATAGCCCATCAGTGGTGGACGAGGCTGTCCAAAGCCCATTGGACCTTGAGGACCTTGAGGAGGAAATGGCATGCTGGGAGAAAGCAAACCTGTAGGACAAAACCAACCAGAGAGTGGCCGGGTTAGCTCAGTTGGTAGAGCAGGCGCACATATATAGAGGTTTATTCCTCGACGCAGAAGGACCAGGGTTCGAGTCCGACCTGTGACAATTTCCTGCATGTCTTCCCCCCTCTCTCTCCCCTTTCATATCTAGCTGTCCTATCCATTAAAGGTGGAAATGCCCCCCCCCAAAAAAAAACAAAGTTTATATACTTGTGAACAAATAGGATTCCACTATTTAAACCCTGGTGCACCGCAGTAAACCGATTCATTTGTTAAATCAGTCTTCGTTCTTCATGAGTATCTTAAAGTTAAGAAATATTGTGTCAACCTTCACCTGGGCCTGGAAGAGGAGGAAGTTTCATCTCTGGCAGCGACGGTCTCTTGGCATCCATCAGGAAATTGTTAAAGAACACCACTTCCTTTTTCACTTCTTCAATTTTGTCCCCATGTTTGTTCAGGATGTGCTTACGTACAAACTCTGGGCCCTTGAAATTAATTTAAAAAGCAAAAGGTCTTCGCATCACATTAAGAATGAAGCAGCAAATCAGATGACAGCAATAACACCGGTAATGTACGTGTCTTCAAGGTGTTGTGCTGTCCTGAATGCCGTTCTACAAGCACTCACCTTGAATTTCTTGCCACTTAGTGGGCAGAGCCATTTGTCCTTGCCCAGCTCTTGAGTGTTGGCATTCACAAACTTCTCCACCTCTTCCACAGGATCCTTGCGGCCCATCTTCCCTGCCTCATCCTCCGACAGGATTTCTTTTAAACTCAACAGAGGACTCAGCTTCTCTTCCATCATCTTCTGCCATTGTTGCACTGTAGCAAAAGAAATGTACATTCAAAAATGATACGGTGCATTGTAAAGTGTAGCATACATTACAAACGTATGTGATGTTTAAGTTGTTAAGAAACTGCGGCAAACTGGTGTAAGAGCCTGTGGGGAAAAAGGTGTGATAGAAAACTGTTGTCACAGCTTGTGTTTAACTAGCTGCTGGAGTTGCATTTCAAATCCAGCAGAGAAAACTAAACAGGAACACACATTTCTGCATATAATATTTATTTTCCCTCCAGTAATCCACGTTAAATAACACAAACAAGGGAAATACTGACCTTCACCATGTGTGATGCGGTTAGGAGGGATGGGTCCACGTACATGGATCATGCCACAGCGATTGGGCATTTCATCCTCACTGGGGTATTCACAGGTGTTGTAGTAGTCAATTGAATGCACAATACGCAGATACAAGACCAGACGATCCAAAACCTGCAACGACGTAGACGGAGGGCAGAGAATTAACGGATGAAATATAATGCATTGTTTGGATACGGAATTATGCTGCATGTGAATTCTTAAATGTACTTCTAACTGCGAGAGTCAAACCTTGGCTAGTTTGTCATCCCTCTCCACAGTCGTCTCTGCAGGGTTTCCCTCCTTGGTGCTCTCCTCTGAATCCATCCCACTCCCGGAGCCCAGGAGCTCCTCCTCCTCAGCACTCACCTCCTCTATCAGATAATCTGTGATGTTCTTCAAGATGGGGTTCTGAGCTGGCAACTTTTGAAATCACAAACCACACATGAATGAATTATTCAGTTACAGCAAGACCATTTGAGAACAATCTCTTTAAATTGTAATTGATGATAAGCGCTGTACCTCTGTGCTCTCTCTGTGCCTCTCTTCCTGGGACTTGATGCTCCACAGGTCTCCTTTCTCGTCCAAGGCATGAATGAGCTTGGCAGCCAGCTTGATGTCGTTGCGGAGCACCTGCTTGTGCTGAGTGAGGCCATTAACATTACGCACCCTCCGGGCCAGGTCCCGGTTCACGCCTGGTGCGAGTTCACAGTCTCGCAGCTGTGAAATGTAAGAGAGTAAAACAGTTTTAACGGGCCTCAACTGCTATCTAGGAGATAACACAAGTAATAAAAACAGGCGCAAAAGACTATCCAAGGCTCCCTTAACTGTTTTTTTTAATACAACAGCCATCACTGCAGCTCTGAGTCGCTGACAAATATGGTTAAATGATCGTAATAAAAGAAAATGAAAAAGAGGGAAAACCAGAATGCAGTCAACATTAGTTAAGGCATGCACTTAAATAAGAACAGAAAGTCTGACGCCAGCAACGCATTTTCTTTTACACGTGTCCACAACCAGTGATCTAACAACTTGACACATAAATAATACATAACCTACCGCAAGTTATTTGACACAAAACACTTTGACACAACATACTGCGCTGCATATTACAATCACTTGCAAACAGTAGTGTCAATAGCTGAGACTGGCACACTTACTCGAATATTCTGAAGGTTCCAGCAAACCTCTTTGATGTTGACGCTACGGTCAAACGTTACCCAGCAACGCCTGAAAAACCTGCAACAGCACAGGGTTAATTAACCATTGTTGTGCAGTCGTGTGTAGTCTCTTGCTTCACACAATGTGTGGCTAAATGAATCCAACAAACATAATTTCCAGAGCAAGAAATTATTATTATTATCATGAATTTTTAACCAACCTGCGCTCTGGATGAGGGTCAGACAAGCAAACACGCAGAAAGCCAGGGTATCGCCGGCAAAGCTGAGAGAGAAAAACATAAAGGTCAAGTTGTTGTTTTTTTTAAAGACACAAATTAACAATGCCATCTGTGTTCAACTCACAGCAATAATCTCAGCCTTGGAAATGGTGGGAGCGATGCTTCTCATGAACAGAGAGCAGGTTCTGTGGAGAGGCCGCGGCCTGGGAGAGTCATCTTTGGGTTTCTTTTCTTCTTTGTTGTTGTCCTCTTCAGCAGTCTCCTTTGGTTTATCTTCTTCATCATTAGATGGGAGAGAGCAAATTGGTGTGGAAAAAAATATGAGTTACAAATACTGGGAACATAGACAGTATTCTAGTAGTCTACCTGAAGATAAAAAAATCAGACTATATGAATTTGACTCCTCACCTTCCCCCTCCTCTTCCTCTTCCTCTTCCTTGTCTTCCTCCTCTTCCTTCTTCACAGGTTTATCAGAGCAGTTGGAATTTGAGTCTGAATCCGAGTCAGAGTCACTCTCTGAGGCGCTGGCTTCATCGTCGCTGTCTCCGCTGCGCTTCCTCTTTCTTCTCGGCTGATGAATGAAAATGAGAACAATTAGTTGGTTCATTTCTGTCTCGTGAGCAAATAAGTAATAGAAGCAACACTTACTTTCTTGGGTTCAGGCATTTCTTCTATGACAGCTTCTTTCTCTGACTCCTCATTCACATCCTGCCCTTCTGTTGCAGCAGCTCTTTCTGTGCCGGCAGAGTCGCTCTCCTCCTGTGGCACAGTTTATTGTCATCAACACAGCACTGTGAAATCTGTACTGCCTGGCAAAGGTGGATAGAAAAGCATACCTTCTCATTTTTGTCTTTCTCTACTGAAGGTTTGCAGTCACCGTCCAAGGTTTTAAGGTCTTCCCTCTTGGGAGGTTCGGCGCCCCCTGAAACAGATGCCAACTTCTCCCGTTCTTCCTCCTCTTCAGATGACAGGTCCAAGATGCGAAGGTCATGATCAGTCCCTCCTTCCATCTTTATCACAGCTGAAGACAAGCGAGAGCGTATATGATTCAGGCTTCAACTGATGACAGTGGCTTTTCTTTTAGGTACTATTCATTAAATTGTCCCACCTGCATCCAGAACCTTGATGATGGCTGGGGTGTGTTCAATGTCCAGGGAGACATTATCAAACCAGCTGTTCTCCATCAGGAACATGAAGACATTCAGACGGTTGTGCAGGGAACTCTGGGCCTCCGCCTTAAGTCGGCTGGCTTCATCTGGGTGATACTTGGACCTGAACCTGTGTCCAGAGTCGTGGTAGGGAGGGAATGACGGGGGGTTGGGATGAACGGGATGTAAAAGTTAGAGAACAAATGCATATTATATATCTATATTGCAACTGTGGTGTGTTACAACTTTTCAAGAAATATGATCTTTTTTTTAAATCCAGATGGTTATTTGTTGGGAATTCAAGTATCTATACAGACTATCATAACTAATATTGTGATTTTGGTATTTTGTATAGCCTAGTACTTGTGTTGGGCATTCAGTGTATGCATGTTGACTTTGTTATTATTAAAGCAAATTATTGCACATTATTTGAAAGTTGAGATTAACTCACCAATAATTAAGGAAAAAACACAACAGAGAGATTATGAAATGAAGCATTTACATTCAGAATTTCACATTACAAATGTTGAACATTGAGTGGACTACAGTTACCTTTTGTTCTGCCAGTTTATTAACAAATATATACAGAGAGGGGATCTCTTCTGTGAAAGTGCGCTCCACTTCACCCCAATGGTGTGTCTGTTTACACACAAATTCGGTTTTGGGATTCGATTTGATCCGAATATAAAAAGAAAGTAGCGTAGAAAAAGCATAAAAGAAAAAAAAAATTCTCTATGCGCGACCACTTGACTGTCTATCTAAAATCCCTGGTACTGTGTGTCTAAGAGCAACTGCATTGTGCGCAGTGCATGCCCTTGCTGTCTAAGAGCGATTCTTGCTGATAAGTTCCACTTTTTCTCATCTTCAAAAAAACGTCGTCAACGTAGTAGTAGGAAGGGAAGAAAAATGGGTTATGGCAAAACAGAAAAAGTTTGCATGACACCTGTGAAATAAGTGTAATAAGCATTAACAGGCATTATACAACTGTACATATTTGAAAGGTTAAAACGCTAAATAAGAAAAAGACAATCAACCCAAACAATAAGGATTACGTGTTGGTCATAGCTACATATAACTGAACAAATAATGTACTTAAATCCTTCAGTTATGTGATTGTGAAGAGATTTTAGAGACAAGTGCTTCTATAGATATATTGATCAACTTAATGAAGAAGGCAGGGCTGTTACACTGCTACAGGTACAGTATACGTTATGTCTGACTTTATTTCGTCAGACATAGGTTTTATCAACACCTATGGAAACCTCTGTCCAAACTCTTACAACACATTTACAATCAAACAAAACAATCACATGTGCACTAAGGTTGCATTTGGGTTGATTTTCTTCTTTTTTAAACTACAAGTGTGACAAAAGTCATTAGTAATAAACTAATGTGAGCCTGGTCCTATTACATGGGTGGAACATGTCAAAAAGGCCTAAGTTGAGGTATAACATGCTCTTGTTGAGGTTGTTACAGAAAATACTTGACTTATCAGCCATCAAATAAATATGACTTATATATATATACACACACATACATACATACACACACACACACACATTAGGGCTGTCAAAATAAAAAATATAACGCAGATTAATCCATTCCATACTGACATTTGACCCGTTGCCGTTCTAGCCACCATTCGACTGTAAAATGAAGGAGGGAGACGAGAATGTTCTGCCTGGATCATTAATTGGAACATTTACTTGTAAAAATCTTCTTCCTGCCAACCCTGGCTACCGAAATCTGGTGCCACTGATATGTCTGCACTTCTCTCTGATGCTCTGAAACAGACGATACAGACAACACAAACACCGCTGCACGTGACGCTAGTTAACACTATACTCGACAGCAGCTAACGTTAGCCTACCGCTAGCTAGTAGCTGGATAAACACGGTTAAAATGCTGACAGCTAACGCTAAACGGTGTAACGTTTGACTGTGTTTTACTGTAGAGTATTCAACACCGGTATGTAACAATCTGCAGCTGCCGTCAGAGAAACAACACAGACACAGTTCAATGAAACTGGTAAACTACAGCGTCGTGGTGCATTTGAAGTTACTGTAAATGTCCTTTACCATCTGGTGGTTGTTTTTGTTCAGTTCGTTCAATTTAATAGTGAAATAAGTTATTGTTATACATTATTATTAAACATTTCATTTTGACCATATGACCTTAGCAATAAACAAGCCGTTCTTTAATGTCACCAACTGTTGTTTAGTACCCTTTTTTTGTTCAGGCACCGTTAATTATGTATCCGATTCATTTCGATGAATTAATCAGTATGTAATTAATTAGATTAAATGTTTTAATCGATTGACAGCCCTAATATATACATATATATATATAAATATACCTTAAATAATAATGAAATAAAAGACAAAAGGAGAAGAACTGTAAAACTTTGGGAATGACAATCACAAATTAAATTACTATATAGTATAGTTCAATGAAAAGAATGGCAATAGTGTAACTACATTAAAACCTAATATTCATTATTAGTAAAAGCAACTGACTTACCACTCTTCATCTTTATGAGCCAAAAAGAAGTCCTGCATCTGCTGCCTGCGGAAGTCAATCTTGTACTCATTGTAGCGTTTGACCGCCTCAGTTTCATCCACAGAATCATCCAAGGACAGCAGGAACTCCTTAAAGCTCTTCATTATGGGAGGGGGTGGACCCAAATCCATGTCATGGATGTTACCAAGCCTAATGGAAGAGAAACAAGTTGGATGGAGTTTTGGACGGGCCAGCAATTCTTTAGTAGCTTTTTATATTCTATGAATTAGTTGTGTGATAAGAGAACAAAACCCATACTGTGACTGTGCTGCATGCATGTTCTCTCTCCTGTCTTTTTTTCTTTGTTTTTCATTTTAACTACTGTACAGAACATATTTTTGCATGCAACTATTTTTTCTACATACTTTGAGGTGAAAAACGTTAAAGAACAAGTTTTCTTCAGGCCATTTACATTAACATTCAGGAACAGACATATCTAAAATGTTCAGGAATTATAAGAAAGTTAATATTGAATCCTTAAAGATGTGGAAAACAACATTTAACTTTAAAACTCAGGCTCACTCAACACTGATTCCATTTCTCACCTCGCCTGAATGGGGATGCCATGATGAGGCTGCATGAGGTGCAAGTCAGGATGGCCCCAATGCTGTGGTGGGCCATAGCTGGGCCCTCCTCCACCACCATAACCCAAGTCATACCCCCCACGGTAAGGATCTCCACCGTGGTCATCCCTGCCAGAGACAGATGAAAGAACATAAGTAACAGCAGACAACAGTTGCAACAATTGTGGATTTGTGTTGCAGCTAATCTCACCAGTCTCTTCTCATGCGTTTCTGCTGGGGACTCATGTCGTGTCTGGGCGGAGTGAATCTCTCCCTACGGCCTCTGTCGTAATCCCGGTACTCTCCGCGATTACGTCGTTCCCTGCCCCTGTCCCACTCTCTGGAAAATTGATTTCAGGAAACAGTAAACATGAAATAAACATTCAAATTAAACAAATATCTCCAAATGTGTGAGAACACCAGAGAACCACCATTTAGATGCATTTAGTTTTTGATGAGGCGTCTGCATGGGCTTTAACTGAATCATGTTTGAGACTGAAAGAGCTTTCCCACATCTTTCTTACCTGTCGTTCCAGTCATCTCTGCGTCGGTCTTCTCTCTCTCTTGAACGGTCATAGTCACTTCTCTCCCGTCTGAATTTGTCCCTTCTCCTGCGATCATACTCATCATCACTGTCTCCCATCTCCATGAAGAGAGAGCGAGAGCGAGAGCGAGAGAGAGAGAGAGAGAGCAAATTTAAGTCACAATTTGGTATGGTAGGATTATAGTTTACCTGACTGTGAGCTTAGTCGCTAAACAAAAGCTAACGTTAAAGTGGCCATACTTAAGATTTTAGTCCTGGTTGATTTAGAATTATATTTGAGTGATAACCATAAAAAAATAAATGGACAAAGGAACAGTGTTTATTATTATTGTGAAGAACGAAAGTACGGCCAAGGAGGTGTTGACAGCATTTATTTTAATTTGGTCGACTTGTTAATACGGTTAACTTTAACCCCCAAAAAACAGCAGCGCCTACATACAGCGGGGAGATAACGGTAACGTTAGTCAGAGTTGGGCCAAGGGTAGCGCATGGGTAATCCATATGCTTCCTTTAGCAGACTATTGTAAAGACAAAGCTAAAGTAAATGGTTAAAATGATATTCTCTTAACGTCATAGGACTTAGCTAAGGATCCTGAGATGGCCTGCCAGAGAGATGGCTAGAGTAGTTTTAACGTTAACCTTAGGTCTTTGTTATGATAGCGTAGAACTTGGATATCCAAATTACCAAAGAATTTGAGATTTAAAAAAAAAAAAAAACCTAACAAATGTGGGGATAAAGATGTGGTTTCTCAAGTCGAAACAAAGGGGAAAGTTATTGTAGCGTGGGTTAGCTAACGTTAATAGGCTACGTTAGGTTAGCTAGCTAGCTAACGTTAGCTAAATATTAACTCTCGGTTCCATTCGTTTATTCCTTTTCTAAATCAGAGAACGGTCGCTCTCTTGGTAGTTTTACCACAAATTATACGATTTAATATAAACTAGCACATTGATACCTTAATTATTTGCTTGGATGATGTTCGATGTTCGTGTTACTTCCGCTCCTTGTCTTCTTCTTGATGTTTTTGCGGCGGTAGACAAACAACGAAGTGGCGCATTAGCGCCACCAACTGGTAGGCCTATGAAGTGCGGATCAGATTTGTATTATTTTGTATTATATATAGTATCATTATTTCATTACGCACTGTCTGCAAGTATCATATATGACTCACTGATGTCACTGGGGTTTAAGATGCTACAATAGCTTCAAATAATTGTATTCAATGTAAATAACAGCCAATTATTTTTATTTTATAGTAAAAACTAATTTCAGACAAAGATCCTGCAGCAGCCTATATAATTAATCAGTCTAACTTGCAGCAACCATGGAAGGATAACAAGACAGAATGAGATATTGAAAGCAGATTTTTCAATTTGAGCATTTCCATCAATGCTTTTCCATAATGTTAAAGGATAGCTTTACATTTTGTCAAGGCTATCTTAAAACAATTATCACATGCCACTATGTATGTTTATTGATTGTGTTATTATTGGTTGCTGTAATCATTCCTCCTGCATTCTTAAGTTTATCTAAACATAAAATTAGGCTTCAGCAGTCAGAGTTAGTCAAATCAAGTAGGTATTTTTTTTTTGTATGAAAATCCCTCTTTGTATTACCCCAGACAATGTGTCTTTGCTGAGCTGCATTGGAGGGATAGTAACAGAAAGATAATTTTGTACTCAAAAGACTGTAATTTTAGAAGATAACCACTTCATTGTTCTAACTCAGAGTGTTGAAGCCTTTTGTCCCCACATCTTATATTGGAATCACTTTATTTGTAAGTAATTTTGAACACCTTGTTTTTAATATGTATGTACATTCATATCTTCCAAATTACCTGTTAACAGCAGATGACATGTGGAACAAATGTAAAAGAAAAAGTCGTAGAGAAAGGGTTTGGTATTCAAACAATATTTTAATAGATTCAACTCTTAAACAATTTTATTTAACTGTCATTTTTCAATAAACTGCTAAGTAGTACATCCTTTTTTTGTGCTTTTCTTTGTCCTTCCTCTAAACCTTAACTGGTGCCTCATATAATCCAGGATTACTTGTGGCCACACTTGAGTAGTCTGTGCTTCATTCTCCATGATAAATGCAGATTCCACTTGTTGTGGGAAGGTATGGCCATCCCTGGATCCAAATGAAAAGTTTTCTCCGGGTCCACCATTGGCTCCCAAAGGACTGGAGAAAAGATGCGGCTGGTAACTATCCAAAAAACCCTATGAACATGTAAACTATTATTATTTCCTTCTTTTTCTTTACACAAAATTATTAAGGTACATTTTTAGGAATAACAAAGGCCAATACTTGACAATTTAAACTGGGTATTAATATTGTGGAGAAAGTGCTTTGGTGTCATTTGACATTAAAAAGCCAAGCCATTTTTGAACATTTTGATTATATTTATATGTCAAAAACCTTTTGACAAACAAGAAAAACACATGTCAAAATATAATGCCAATTGTTATGGTACATTTAATAAATGAATGTGATTGAATCTTCAGTGATAAAAGGCAGGTGGCAAATTCAAACTAATAAGAAAATCTATAAATGTGTACCGTACCTCATCGTGGTCTTGAGGAGTTACTCTGGAATCCAGCAGCCCGAATGAAGATACAGTCAAGAATAGCCAGAAAGATAATCTCAGCACAAATGGTGGTGATCCAGGCATCTTTTCCTACAACTGCATTTGTCAGAACCCAGAGAAAGTTTAAATATTTCTAAAGCTTTAAAACACAGCACACCCAAAGCAAACTTGAGGATTAGTATGAAGATGAAGTCTGCACAGGTTCTTTTGATTTAGGAATTCATTTATGTGCTGTCATGTCCCGTCTATTACAATCCATGTCCATATGCCTCGTGCCACTTTATTAATTTCTCAGCTTGCACAGAACACACTAGCCTATATAGTCCCACACATGCCATAATCCAGCCAATGACTAACCTATTATAGCTATCTGAGGATTTATTCAGCTCATACATGAATTGTCTTTTCTTCAGAGCAGCAGGTGACATGATTAAAGGCACATGAAATGGTAAAAGACTTGGAGTTTGTTAGGAGGGATTGAAAGGACTGAATTCATCAGCTGTAGGAAGTCTTAATGAATCACCATTACACCCAAAGGCAGCCAACTCCTTATAAGCCATGCCAGCTGAACAGATCCGAAAAGACAAAAGTATTAATGGTATATAAGCTCTTTTTCTCCATTGATGTAAAACATTCTGACTTTAAACAGAAAACTCATTTTTTACTCAATGCTGCCATTGTACCAATTACATTTAAATGTTTTTGATTAACCCAAAGTATTTGGTAGCAATGACTCATCACCAATGGTATTATTACGTTAATTTAAAATAACCCAAAACATATTAAAGATCATAGGAAAAGGGATAACTGTATAAACTTTATTCAAGATATTACAAACTGAACATAGAGCAGGAGGGAAGGAGCAGCAGGGAGACACCGTATGCTTATATGTACGCAGTGCTGTCATTGTGCTATAGTGTTTGTTAATGATCAGAGTAAAATAACCTAACAACTCTAAATTCAGCAGGGTGTCCATGCTCTAGGCTAATTAGTTACATGCCAATAGGATTAAAGGCCCGGAATTAATTACAAGAACATTTTCTTAGGTGAGCCATGCTTTTACAAAAGCTTAGTCCTTTCATTATTCTTAATGAAACCACTGCAACTTATGGCTCAGCACACTGGGGGCAGTAGGTGAAGATGATATTGACACTACATCTATAAACACGAGTCTTTATTCTTTTTAATGGAAATTATTTCCTTCTGTAATCATAACATTATGTATTATAATTCCATTATATTGATTTCCGCTCAAATATTTACAAATATTTAAAAAAAATGGTAGAAGTTGTGGTAATAGCATACCCATTTGGTAACAATTTGCCCATGATCATGTATGACAATAGGCCATTATTGTATGGAAAGTGGTACTTCATTGTTCTTTTCTCATTTAAACACAACTGTGGCACCACAGTCCCGTTTCAATATGCGTTTAATCTTCCACAAATCACACATTAAATGCAGCTTTCCACAGAATGTGTTTCAAACCTGCTTGATACACAAAAATCATAATTGACACTGTACATTTATCATTTAAGTGTGATAAACTAGGCACATTCTAAACGAAGAAGAAAAAATAATTTGGGGATTATGTTTTTTCATTTGTTTCAGTTAACAGTCTCAGGGACATATAGAGCAAAACAAAAGTACAAAGTCATTTGAAGCATACTGCAAAAAGAAAAACAAACATTTTACAAGACAGACTATTGCCAACAAGTCCCAATCAAACGTTGATAGTGTTGAGTCTTTTAATTAATCGTCAGTAGAATATAAAGATGGAATGTTAGGATTTCAGAGTCCTACTGATTCCTCTCTTTCACACTAAATGCAACTTACTGAAAAACCCTTAGACACAGACTGTGCAGTGTTTGCTCTGTTATATGCAGTTGTGGGTCCCCTATCTGATTCGTGGTATAGATCAAGTTGAGGTTATACAGTAGGACATGTTCTTTTAATTGATAAAAGAATCCTCAATACATAGAGCCCTAAATAATCATTCTGAATTCAGATTTTCTCTGACTATAGTGCAGCAGTAGAAAATGAATACACAGGAAACATTGCTAACAATCCCATCTACGCAAAAAGGGAGTGTGGATACATTTGTACAGTGTTAAAAAATTTCCACACCCTGTAAAGTTTTTATTACACTTATTTTTTTTTTTAAATTCCAGTTGTGAATTTACAATATGAGATCAAGGTAAACGCTGTGCATTTATTTGGAGCAGTGAAACATGTTGGCTGAAACAACTTAAGGTTTCTATTTGTACTGCTCTTTATGTAATTTAACACCGTGGACCCCACCTAGGTCGTTTTATTAAATAGAGAAACCAAATCTAATTTGACAGCCGCTGAGCTTGTCCAAACTTTCAGGTGCAAATCAAGCATGTCTAAGCTGTCTATCTGTATCATTACTAGCAGTACAAATGTGGAAACCAAGGCCATCTCTTTTTTGCTCGTCACCATAAAAACATATGTGGAGCACATTTACAGACAACACAGGGACAAGATCAAAGCTTTCTAACCAGTAGTTTTAAATACTGGCTAGACAAGAGGAAAACAAAGGAGTGTGAATTCCGTCCCTTCAATTTCCAAACGTTTAACATACACATGTGCATCAAGGCCAATGTAAGGCAATGCTCTTTTTTTCATAAAAACACCTTGAGGGTCCCACGATTCAACATGTTATCATTCTGTTGTGTATATATATATATATATATATATATATATAAATAAAAATGGAAAACATCCATTAATATTCATGAATCTATATTTTACTGATTCAAAAAAGCTAAAACAATATATAAGACCAAACCCTGTTAATTCTCACTATGTTATTAATTTACAATATCGACTGACCTTTAATTTGTTGCTAAAAACCTGAGTTTGTTCAACTTGACAAACTGGATAAAGCTAAAGATATTTTCCTTAAAACTGACCACACAGTATTATCAATAACAATGTAAATGCAGCAGAAATGTATAACATAACTGTAAAATTCTACTATGGTGTAATTTACTTTAGAATTTAAGAAAATCTGACATTTCAGAGAGCTTGAAAAAATGCAAAAAGACCTAAATGGATTAAAAGATAAAAACAAACATTTTCCCTCCACTTGCATCCTTGTTAAGAACAATCTGGTAAAAAGGGCTGTCAGATATAAAGCAATTATGATTCAGACAACAGAGTGTCTTCATACTGCACTTTCCTTACTTTCCCCATTGTGGGAATAAAAGGATTTTGAATCTTGAAGCTCCACTTCAGTGTGAACACAGAATTCATTCTGTTTAGCAACACAGGCTTTACACTCTTATTTATACAGCACATTAGATTTATGAGGCCCATTCTTTTTGTGCAGCACTAGTGATTAGGTCGCGTGGCATGTTCAAGTTATGAATTAAAACATGCATTAAAACAGGAGGTCTACTGACACATTTAGGAGTATTGGAGGGAATATGTGTATATTAGTGGGTGGATGCTCAATGCTGGATTTTGGTAAAACTCTTCAATACATGTGCTTTGACACTAACAAGTAGACCTCCTCTGGCTACTGGGTAAAACATTCTGTCAAAATAAATGTGTTACTTACCACAAATCTGCAAACTATTTTGAAGTACAGTGTGATAGCACACCTGATGACACAAAGACCCTTTTTAGGTCAAACTAAGTAATCTTGTTGCAGCTATGTTCCAGGCATCAGATCTCCACTACATCCCTACCAATGAGCTGAGCCAGGTCATCATCAGTGTGGTGCCTGTCCTCTCCTGCGTCATCACTGTCTGAGTCTGTGTCGTCTGTGGGGGAGTGGTAGCCTTCATAAGCCAGGATGGGTGAGTCGCAGTGTGGAGGGGAGGCGAGGCACTGGGCAGTAGTGGTGGTGGCAGAATAGGCCCCTGGGCTCCCTGAGGGGGAACCCGGGTTGGACGGTCGGAGCAGAGGAGTGCGCTCCGAGTCTGCTTCGCCCCCCGTTCCTTCTCCCCCCCCACGTCCTCCAGTTTCCTCCTCAGACTCGGACTCGGAGTGCTCTGGGTTGTTGCGAGTGACGCGCTGTTTGCACACAGGACATGTCTTCTTGGTCTGTGTGAGCCATGGGTCCACACACTTGCAGTGGTAGGCTGACAAGCAGAAAGAGTGGCAGTTAGCAACAAGGACTTCAGTGCAGGAGGAATTGGCAATTTCAAGTTTGGAGGAAAAGGGATAATGTACAACTTGGAGTACAATCTTGTGCTTTTAAAGATGCACTAAGTAGGGGTACAAATATTGACTTGTAAGAAAGGGTACATTTATGTACTTTGTGTTCAAATAGTACAAAAGCTTGTTGCACATTCTGTACATCAGTAGAGGTATTTTGCACTGCAACATTTCATAGTCACATCAAATATTTACCATGTGAACAAGGTAATACTCGCAGCTTGTCACCTTCTTCATAATCATCCAGACAGATTGCACACACATCATAGTCGTCCCCTAAAACAGAGGAGAAAAGTTATAAGTGAAATATAATCTATTTCAATTCTTAGTAACATTTCATCTTAAGAACCTGTTCTATAAATAAAAAGCTCCACAGATAATGAAATACATTTTACAGACTTCAAATTCCCATGCAAGGAAAATGTGATCATTGCAATTAGTTCTGAATATTCTTAAAAACAACATACTACAGTAACAGTGCAAACGTGTTACCTTTCCTGAACTTGTGGATTGGAATCCGCTTCAGTTGTTCCTTGGACAAACGATTTTTCCTCAGCCTTTTTCTGTACTGTACACATCGTATAATCTAAACAATACAAAAAGACCATGTTACCGATGGCATGAGAATTACATGCACGGATGAATTTGTTTATTGTGTTCATGTAGGACCCCACCGCTCATAGTAAGTAAGAAAAAATTATTTGGAAAATAGGTTTTCAGATGTGTCTACTGAATAAATATAGCATCTAAAAGAGGATAGTTAGCTGGCTCTGCTAAGCTAGCTTATAATAGACTTATCTTTGGAACCTGGATGACAAAACAAACACATTATATAGTAATTATTGCACCACAATTATTTCCATCCAAAAAGGTATATTATTAGAATGCAAAACATAGTAACAACACCCAGGGAGGCATCACATCATATGCATACTTACCAAGACGACACACATCACAAGAATGATCATGCCAACTACTCCAGTGAATGGAATAAGGTAGTAGGAGAGTGGAAAAGCAAACTCCGGCTTGAGGATCACATAGGCCCTGTAGATACCAACATTATCATAAGCACTAGCGCTGAAAAGGTCAGTATGTATTGGTCTGTGCACATCTTATTCTGACTGTTAAGGTTTGGTTTGGTCTAGATTATATTTAGTTTGAAAAATGATTTCATAAATTTATTTCTGAAAGCGTTGAAATGCTTTTACTTACCCTTGTTCTGGAATGATGTAATTCCTGAGAATTTGGGAGGCATAGTAGCTGGTGAATACAGAGGGGATCTCAATTTCCTCTGCAATAGTGTCTGTTTAAAAAAAAAAAAAAAAAAAAGGTTTAAATTTTAGCCATTTTATTAAGATGGTGTGAATGTGTAAAGCTTAAAAATATAAAAGAGAATTACCATTGCTGTAGTTCATATTGAGCAGCGTGTCTGAGTACATGTTGTGAACGATTACAGCACTGTATCCAGCCTGCTGTGCATGCAAGACCTAAAAAAACAGTTCCACAGATTAATCCAGTTTGCCTCACAGACACTTAAACATACTCAATGGTCACTCAAAACATTACTGACCTTTATATCAAAATTGCATTCATAGCGTCTGATGAGAGCGATGAATTTGGTGGTGTTGGCATCATAAGACAGTGGCAATGGAGGGGGAGGGTCTATTGCTGTACAGCCATTAAGTGGACGAGACGCCACCAAAATTCCCTTTCACACAAAGAAAAAAAAACATAATTATAAAAAGGGACTATAACCTCTAATTTTCCTGTATACACCCTTTCTCCAAAAATCTGCTCTTACCATTAGTCCATCCTTAGGAAGTGGGGAGCCAAAAAAGGCAGGCAGGTCCTCAAACAACATGGAGGTCATATTGCTATAATGCTGCAAAAACAACATATACATAAAAGAACTGACATAATCTCCAGGAGAATTTGAGGAATCATATTTATTGCTAAAGCCTAAAGATTACTTACAGCATAGATATAGGCATGTGTGGGTGAGGGAACCAGTACGCTGCAGAAAACCACTATAAGGATACTCAATCGAGCTTCTACGCACCACACACCAAGGTGAGCCATCCTTGGTTGCACTAAACTGTGAAAAGCACATGACAGTAAAACACATCATAATCAAGAGTCACAACCAGAAAGAAATTCTTTAGGTCTCAGGCTGGAGCTGATCTAGCAGTTTGGTTACAGCCTGGCATTAACATACTATTGCAAATAGTCAATTCAGGTGGTAAACCTTTGTAAATATGCACATGGTTATGCAAACAAGGAACTGTAAACTGGCTCACCAGCATGCATTAACATGCACTCTATTGTAATGGAGCAACAGAGCAAACCTAAAACACCATTTAAACATGTCAACGTAGTAGTGTGGATGTAGCTTAAACTAAATACTTTAGAAAGTGATTGTTATTCTGTTTCTTTGTGAGTGTGACTAAAAATGTCCTCTCAAGACTATGGTTGTTTTGTTTTACAAACAAAAGGACATATGCATAAAATGCATTGTATTGACATTTAACTGCAGGTTTGCTTTGAAATTGTATCAATTACCAGCAAAGCAATCCCTTTAATGTAGTTATCTGCAGTTGGTCTTAAACATCACTTAAGTGGTTGTGATGTCTTTAAAGTTAAGTAATTAATACATTACTTTTTCTTGGTGTTAACATCGTATGGCTTACTCTTAAAATGAAGTCTTTAACCAACCATTTGGTCTCTCAATTCCTGTATTTTTGTTAAATTCAATTTTCTTTCTTGGCAGAATTGTTTGTTGTAGTGACACTGCAACCCTGTTGGTTATTTTGTTTACAAATGTAGGCAAAATAACTGGAGGAATTAAAATCAATACTATAATAACTATAAGGCAGACAGTCTCAAATTTTACATTTTGAGTTTGAATATGCAAAGCCTGATCAACACATTATTTGCATGTGTTGGCCCTCATGTGAGCATAGAGTGTAAAAAGCTCCTCGGCCTCAGATCTGGTTAACAGAATGCTGTTTTCGTATGCATCTATCTAATTTTGTGTACAGAAAATCAGGTTTAAGAAGCAAACATTATGATCAGGTAAAATAAGTGCAATGCTCGGGTGATTTGTGCTTGCAGACAAGATATTAGCACAACAATTATGGACATGCCCGCTTCTGTTTCTAGGTTACTTTATGGCACTGGATAGCAATGAACCCAAAGTACTGCCTCGTGTACTAACCTAAAACACGCTGAAATCTATTGTCCGTATGTTAAATCAACGTAACACATTTTGTGGCGTAACAGCCCAACGTTACAGGAAGTTAGTGGAGAAATAATCTGCTGCTTTTGTCGCTAAACGAAACATTAGCTAGTTATGTAGCTAACGTTAGCTAATGTTTCCTCATCAACTTCTTAGAAACAACTTGACTTAGCTAACGTTACTGTACTCATGCCAGTCGATTCGTTATAACGTTAAATAGTTGTAATAGTCTGCACCGCTGGACTGTCATTTACATGTAGCTTACTTATAACCTCCGGTATTGTTTATGTTCCTTTCAAAATAACAAATATACAACATATCAAAAGTCATCGGGGTAATGTGTAACTTAGTTAGCTAGTGACATAACGTACCTTAAAATCCTGCTAAAATCGGCACCGTGAAGGTTGTAATCTAAACTTAGTCGTCTCACTTGGGTTTCTCACATGTCGTGTAAAAACGATTAAATTAGTTTTTCTGTACGTCTAGCTACTTTCTCGACAATCATAATTCCACAAGAAAAAGACAGGAAGGATTACCGATAGCGGACGTCTGGCTAATGTTAGCAGATGTTAGATACCAGTTAACGTTACGTGACAGATTACTATATGCCTTCTTTGTAGTCCACGTACATCCTATCATACACGGTTAGTAGTATATAAACCAATAATATGTTTGTCCACCGTGAAGGAGACACTTCGCCTGTGTGCTCGATTTCTCAAAGTTATGTTAGCTTGCTGCTAGCTTTGTTTGTTATTGCTTCTTGTTCCCTGGCTCTTCCTCGAGTTATTAGGCAGATTGACTCACCAGCATCTTGACCCACAGCGCCACCAGCGGCCACAAGGACGACCAGCAATGAACGGAGTGCCCAGCAAGCTTGAATGTTAATTTAATCTAAAATAGCTAAACACGCAATGGACCCAAAATTAAAGGGATTGAAGGAACTATGAAAGAAAGTATGTTATTATAATATTTTATAATAGAGTGATAACAGGAAATGCGCGTGAAAAAGAGATTGCACATGCAAAGGATTTCAGGCTGCATTTCAAGACGCAGAAAGAGACAAACATTCAAATGAACAGATTCCAATCATTCAGTCCAGCATCCACAGGTCACATGACTGAATTAGGCCTACCTTTTACTCAGGCATGTCAGTTGTAAGAGATTAGGCCCCTGGTAGAAATCCTGTGAGGGCCTATGAAAATAAGAGAGGGCAGAACAACTGCAGCAAATAACTTCAGTCATCAGGCCACACCTTCCTCAACACTGACCTCAAGTGGTAGAATCACTGTACTACAGTATTTCAAGTGTTGTCGGTCTGAAGACTATATCAAAAGTGATAATACACTGTATAAAACAAGAATAAATAATAAAAAAAAAAACACGCGCGCGCGCACACACAAACACACGCACTAATGCACAAACAGGACCTATATACATGCGATGTGTTAAATTAAAACACGTCTTTGGGCCATCTTTTGGATTATTATCATCTCTATACATTGCACACATATTTTCTATACTTTACACTCTGACTTTAATCACATTCCTTAGACAATATTTTGCACATTCCTGTACAAAACTGTACAACAGAAATATTGTACGTATTTGCATTGAATTTTTTCACATCTCTATTATATATTCTCTATAGTCTAACGTGTAGTCAGGGGCGTAGCACAAAGAGCCCTGCAGAAAGGCATTCTTACGACGAAGCATTAGGGCCACATCAAAGGAAAGAAAATAAGGAAGAAGATATTTTTTTAATTTATTTTGCATTTCGAGAATAAAGTCGAAATGTCAAGAATAAAGTCAACATGACGAAAATAAAGTTGAAATACTTTTTCAAGAATAAAGTTGAAATACTTTTTCGAGAATAAAGTCGAAATGTCAAGAATAAAGTCAACATGACGAGAATAAAGTTGAACTATACCATTTCGAGAATAATGTTGAAATGTCGAGAGTAAAGTTGAAATGACGAGAATAAATTCAACTCCTTTATCACTTAATCACATTAGAGTGACTGTCCGCCATGCCAGCTGCCATGTAGGCAGCATCATAGATATGGGTTACATCCTTGGAGTGCCGCGCTCGCCTGAGCGCCACTCCTTAAGGATCAAACAAGTTGATCAATTGTCTTATTGTGTATTGTGATACAACATATCCTCTCTGTATTGCACGTAGGTGTAACCATCGATACCCTTGCATCTGTCCATTACAAGCTATTTCAGTTTGCAGGAATACGGCCACCTCTTCCAAGTTTGTGTGGTTTCTCCTTCTGAACAGACGCAATTTTCGACACAATCTCTCCTAAGTCCTAATACTTATCACCATACTGTGTTTATGCGCTAAAAGAGAAAGAGTTCATGCACTTTGTAGAATACAATAGGTAAAGTTAGTAGTTTGGTTTATTCTCAAAAGTCCGACTTGATTCTTGAAATAGACTATCAAGTTTTTTCTCGTCATGTTGACTTTATTCACGACATTTCGACTTTATTCTCAAAATGCTAAATGAATAAAACATCTTCCTCCTTAATTTTTTTCCCTTGATGTGGCCCTAATGCTCCGTCGTACATTCTCTATGGTCCCCTCCCTGCATCCACAGTTATTCACTCTAGCACCCCCTTTGTTGGAAACCTTAAAGACATACATGATGCCAGAGAGTGGTCAATTTGATCTTCAAAACCATGTTGACCATTGATTGCTATTTATATTAAACATTTATAACAAACATGGTCTTTATATGTATACGCTGCCATGAGCACGATGCAGCTCTAGGGCAGACTTAAACAAAATCCATATGAGTTTTCTTCACTTTATAATTCTTACATTTTTAATATATTACTCTTAAAATCGAAGATGTTAAACTGTTATTTCAATCTGAATTCCAGCTTGTACAATGGAGAATAAGTGATTTTAAGGTAAAATTCAGGGTGAAATCAACTGAAATCAGAACAATGTAAGAGTTTCATTTTTGGATAAAAAATGTAAGATTATGAGCTGATGGTGAATCATAAGGACCAACCACTGGTCCTTTTGCAAATCAGGGATTGTAGTGTAGTAAAGCATGCAACTCTAGCTGTCCATTTATTGTCCATTGTACATCCTAAAGGGCAGTGCCCCTGCATTCTTCTTCTTCCAATAAAAACATGCCGCTTATTAAATTAGAGCAACGCTGATGAGAAAAGATGAGATTTGCCATACAATTGGTAGTCTTTCTGCCCAACAACATGTTTAGTGTGTAAATCACATTAGTTTTCTATTATTCTGACCAGTATTCCAATGTTTCATGTAAAAAAATACAAAGCAAGCAAGAAAGTTTTATGTCGTTTTTTACTCCACCTCAGCCTTTTCAGCTGCATTAAAATCAGCAACAAAAAACTACAAGCAGTTGATTTAACATTCCAAAGTACACTGTGTTACATTAGAGTAAAAAGCCAAATATGGTCCTTCACAACAGTGCCTTCTGTGATGCTTCTTGTTTTAGCATGGCTGAATGACATTTTTACGACTGCAATGACAGCTCTCATAGAAAATGTGACACACAGCACCTGGGAATAAACAAGAAACAATGCATTACAATTTGTCAGCAGATAAACACAAAATATTCACATACTGCATCTGATCATGAAAACTTACAAGAAGCCTTTTACGCAGCCCAGAGGTCCAAAGAACAGTTCTGTTGGGAGGCAAACCTTTCTACACACTCCACTTAGACTCGGGCAAGACCAAGGAAATGATGCAGCCTCATTCTCCACAACTGTAATGATGGGAAACATTGTAGCTATGTTAAATGAATAAATATATTGTCTATAATCTCTGGAAGCGTACAAATGTGCAGATTAGAGCTACAAAAACGTGCAGAGAAATGTTATCAAGACTTACCATTTAGCAGTAAGACAACCAAGAGCGCCAAAACAACCACACGATGACAAGACATTGTTGTGTCTGATGCTGTTGCTGAGGCTTAGCCTCGGGTCTGTATATTGGTCAGAGGGGAGGAGTGAAGATAATTTGAAGCAGCATACTGGTCACTGGGTTTTATATTATAGAATTATAAGAATCCTTAAGAGAACATGCTTTTCTTAATCTCATTTAAGAAACCTACAGCACTGTGCCAAACCCGTGACCAACTGTTGTCATGAGACAAGAGACAAATATTCCCAAGAAGCTGCTTGTTTTCAAGATGATTTAAAACCCATGCACATCCTTAATCCTTATTGCTTTCTGAGATTGAGGACATAAACATAGAAGTTCTAAGTATCAGAGAAGACATTTTCTCATAAATGGTAAATGTACCTATTTTTATGGAGGAGAGCATTTTGTAAACAGCATTAAAACTTTCCCAGACAGAATAATCTAAGACTACATTTTTTAAAACAAATGATTGTAGACTTGAGTAATTGATTTATTTTTTTAATTATTTGTTATTGTATCTATTTTTGCAAGCTCATTTGGGCCTTGGCACATTCTTTGTAAAAATGAGTTACCTCAGTTTCAGAGTGGATGTTTAAATGTTTTATCAGGAGTATTTAGAATCACAAAAAACTGCTTACTGACTATTACATCACATTACTGCATCTTATGTGGTGTGGTTGATTATTTTGTTTAGTATGTTTTTATTCTTTCAATTAAGCTTTAGCAATTCCTCCGCCTACCGATTTTGTTGTAGAGGTGTTGGTGACCCAACAGCAGTGTTGTCAGGGGTCTGGGCACCTGGACATCTAAGGAGAATTGGTCTCAAGTGACAGGCCTAACAAATGAGAAGAGAAACTAACAGAGTTGTATGGAAGTTGGCATGTGGTGGTAGCATTCCTTCTTCAAAGAGACATTGCTTAAACTCTCTAATACAGTCAGAAAGTATATATTTCACTAAAAATCTGGTTAGACATGGACAACAAGTTTGCCTTCATCTCTAAAGTAGAATGTGGCTTAGTTTCTGTCTGCGTATACTTGTTAACCCAAATTAATTGAAATAAAAACAGAGCTTATACTGCAGTATGAGAACTGCACTGTTGGAGACGTACAAGAAAACTGCAGGCCCAGCTCAAGGGAGGCAACGACACTGGAGAAGAGCCAAATATAGGGTCTAGGTAAGACACGCATCCTTTCTTTGGAGACAGCAACCAATGACACAGTATAATGCTGTGCCATGTAGCTATCATTAACCATGCCTTGACTAACACTTTAAAGAGACAGTTCAGATGGGGTTTTCAACTGACTCAATCAGAGGCAGGGGTATTGGTAACAGCAGGGTGTGCATGCAAGGCTGAGCCCACTACTCATTAGCACCAGTAAGTGGGGAACAACTGTTTGACATAGCCAGAGCAGTCCTCAACATTGGCCTCTTTAGTCCACAAATTTAAGTGTGTGGTGTGTAGCCAAGGGTAAGATGGGGCCTCTTTTGAGGGGCTACGGTTTACTTTTAAAATAGTCATGCATTTGAGTAGATTTAGTGAATAGAATATACGGTATTTTAGGGCAGAAACACGCAGAAAGCAACAAAGCCACCAGGAACTGCAAACACCTCCTATACTGCCACCTGTGGGCAGATACATCATATAATCAAACCAGTTCACCACTGCGTTCACTGATATTGTTGCTAGAGTAGAGGAGCTGCTGAATCAAGCATCACACGTAAAATACTAGTCTGCAATTTACAATAAATGCTGGTCACAGGTTTGATTGGCTAGCTTGCAATGCCTTCCCACCACTTCCAGAGTTCATCTATTTTATATTTGCTCTCTGTACAACCTGCCCCTCACTTGCCACCAGCCATTGTGACGAGTACAACGGGGTGATGGATATGTGTCTTCTCAGAGAAAATGAATCGAAACCAGCACCTCTGCCCAACTTGCCATGTTGGTATTTTTCTTATGCATGCTGTTAACAAAAAAGCTAATTGTTTTATGATGGTATAAATAAATGATTGGACAAATTATTGCTGCGTTTTGCATTAGCTCAGAGGTCACAACCCCTCGGACACAGTTTCATCAGAGTTACATCAGTGTTCTCCAAAGGGAAGTCATTACTGTTTTCTTCTCAGCCCCTTGTCTCTATTCTCAAGGTGCTGTCCAAAGAGGTCTCACCAGACCTGTGGCAAAACAGCAGTGTCTAAATGCTTTCTAGAGGAATGGAAACACAAAGTGGACTAAAGACCTCTAATGAGTGTGTTTATCCATTTATGGCTTGCATCACTCTTTTGTGGCATTCAAATTAGCAGTGCATTATTTACAGATTTATCTGATAAGTAGAGGTCACACTGAAACGTTTCAAATTTAAGGGAAATTGTAACATTTAGAACAAATTAGACTAAGACAAAACTGCAAAATAAGAGATTTTAAACACAAGGTTGAAGGTACTGATATTCAGGACTACAAAGAGCTGTTACACATTACAAATAAGCAGAGAACCATCACTTTTCACACCACACTTTCCTTTTTTGCTACAGAGCCAGGCATGAATGTCTAGCAATTATTTAAGTGGCTTACAGTGGCTTAAATCCGTATGTGATATGCCAACAGATTGCTGCGTAGTGCACAGTCTGACAACACAACTGCCTTGCTCAGTCCTCTAGTCTAGAGGCCTTGTGTCAGCTGAATGGAAAGATAGTCCAGATACCAGTTCTTGGGCAGCTCCTCGTGACCTGAATCCTTAATGGCATCATTGATTGAATTCAGGTTTATTGCCATCCGTAATGCATTCGTGGGTATAGCAGCTGTGCGACCCTTTAACTAAACTAAATTTGTCCGTCCCAAATGACCTCTGATGCTACATGAAGCTTTCTGACTCCCTCTCACACAGGTTACTGGGAAAAGATGCATTGATTGTGTCTTATGTGTGCTTTGACATGTTTTGGAGAAAGCACAGCTTCCTCACTTGGAGTATGGCTGCTGCAGCGGCCCTCTTCGAGTCTGCCCTAATGTCTGCCTCCAGGTTGTCTGATTGGTCTGTGGTCAGTTTTGGGTACTGCTAATTTCTGCTTTGATCTGCTAGTAGAGGTACAGTTGTCCTGTTTTGTTTTTTGTTTTGGGGGGGGGGGTTATTAAACATTGAAATTGGTATTTCGCCTCTAGTATCATCAGAAAATTCTCACAGGCGCCATGTAATGGCTAGTTAGCCCACGTACACAAACACAGGCGAGGTGGACGACTGTACACCGGGCACTTATCAGATGATACCAAAACTCAAATAGCTGCTATCTTCAAACTGTTTCACTTAAGTCCAGATGACAAAATATCTATAGTAAACATGTGAACAAAACAAGTAAAATCCCAAAGGTCAAAAGCTACATGATGCATTGAGGGATTTGTAAAGTCTCATGTCAAAACAATTAGGCCTAATATGATACGTTTGTATGTTATGTATAGTGCAAATGGACCATAGGGACTTCTAAACTGCAGATATTTTAATCATATATGTTAATCATTCACACCCTTTCCAAAGGGTCTAAATCAATATAATTAGTTTTTAGTGTTTTTAGCCAAATGTTCACATGTCTGCTATTGTGAAGGAGTTCAAAATAAGTAACACACTTTGGTAGTCGTGGTTGCAAGAAACATGATGAAAAAACATGAAAAACACACCACTGGTCCACATTGAGTAATGTTAAAAGGCCACCCAAGCCTTAAGCAGCACACGGTGGTGGAGAGGATGATCACACAGGTAACTGTAGTTTTAAATGTGTGTTTCTGTACTCTGAACCATTAATTTTGACAGATATGTATGAAATAAAAATGCTTTATAACTGAGAAACCATTGCTTGCCTGGGTGACTTAGACTCAAATTGTTCATAAAACCTTAAAGTTTGGTGTAAATTCTATGTGATATTTGGTACCATTTGGCCATATTACAAGATAAGATAACATCATTTTTACTGATCCCACACCGGGGGAATTCACATGTTACAGCAGCTCAAGAGTTCAGAAAAGCAAATGAAATAAAGACAAACAATAAAACTGAAATGTAGTGTATGTCATAATACATTTATATTTTGGCAAGTAAAATTGTGTTAAAACTCTCAAAACATGGGCTGTGAAGTGTGTTCCTCCTGCTGTATATTATTACTATAGCTTTGAATGCCCTGCTAATTACTATCATACACCAAAACATAGAGTTGTATCAACCTATGAATATGCTCATACCCGAGACGCATAAAATGCCTGTGAAGTGGTGAATGGCTCAAGTCTATTTCCTACACACATATGCAAGTGCTGAATTTTGTGCGTTAGCTGTCATGGGATACGACAGATATGCTGCCATATGTTGCCCACTACATTACCACAGCATCATGTCTAATTCAAAGACAGGGAAGCTTGTTGCATTGCATCCCTGCGTGAACATGGAACTGGTCAAACATTCATGTACAAATGCAGCATACATAAGTATTGTGGGACTTGTACATATTCTGTTTCTTGTTGTGCCTCAGGTAGTGTTGATTGTTTCCTCGTATGCATAAATATCAAATGAGTGTAGGAAATGATCAAGAGAGTCCCAGAGAAATGCTCTTAAAACGCGTATCCCACATTTATTATCTTTGCTAAACTACACAATAGGTTCTCTATTTGAAATTATCCAAACTAGATATATATATATATATATTTTTTTTTTTTAAGATTATTTTTTGGGCATTTCCTCCCTTTAATGGATAGGACAGCTAGATATGAAAGATGAGAGAGAGGGGGAAGACATGCAGGAAATCATCACAGGTCAGACTCAAACTCTGGTCCTTCTGCATCGAGGAATAAACTACTACATATGTGCGCCTGCTCTATCAACTGAGCTAACCCGGCCACATCCATACTAGATTTAACATGAGTCATTTTTCTATTAAAGGCATACATAGTTACATAGTATGCCTTTAAGGCACAAGCTTCCTGTCTTTATACTTTGTCATCATTCCATCAGTTGTCAACCTAGTGTTGTATGGACTCGGTACACAAATAATAAGAGTTCATATCCTGAAACTGTTTTTTAGATACAAAATCCTCTAAGACATTTGGTAAAGGCAGTGATTGCAGCTTAAACTCAAACTAAAAATGTTTACATTGTAGTGACATTTAGAATATGTTTTACAGACACTGTACTGTTTCATATTAGATTGTATATAACAATAACATGACTTAGTTATGTTCTTTATGAAGTGGTTACTCTCCCTTAACCTTTGCTCTCCTTTTTTCTTGCCATTATGGAGCTAAAGATAAACTAAATTAAACTATAGATCTTTTCATTCAATGCTGTGGTTCAAATTAGGAAGTGGAAAACAAGATGGAATCTTTTTAAGCATATATACTACTGTTTAATTTGATGATAATACTTGCTTTTGTGCTAATTTATGATCATAAACATTGCTCAATGTCAGAAATAAATATAAAAGATAATATTTCACCTTAACCTTCAATAATAAGTAGAAAATTAAGGTGAGGACCTGCAGACCTAACACAAAGAGTTGGAATCACAAATTCATCACTTATCCTCCAAATTGCATGTGAGTCATTTCACATTCAGTCATTTGCTTGTAATTTGTTGTGCTGCATTTGCGCGTGAATCATAATTGTGAACAATACGTAAAATTATATAGTTATGTGGGTTTGTTTTATTATAGATGAATAAATATGTTTCAAAATACATGATCAAAACTGTATTTTGTTGGAGCCGTCAGTTGTTCAACAATCATTATTAAAAGGTTATATAAGATGACCTGTAACATCGCAGTTGAATGAGATCTTGATCTGCCAAACTACAGTTTGAATCATTTAAATCACTGTTATGCATTAATGAATTAATGAAGCAACAATGAACGGTGCAAGTAAAAGGTAATTCAAAGCCAAGTGGAGTGGCAACCGACAGTGAGGTAAGAGGAGGGAAAAGAGAAAACACACAATGTAAAAATAAGTACGAAGCCTAGTAATTACCCAGATTTATTGAATCCAGTAAATAAAAATCCAATAGATCAAATATGATACCTGGATAATACCTAAATGTTACATTAAAAGGATCTATCAAGAACTTACAAAAGTTGAATTGGAGTCAATGAGATTAAATGATTTATAGGGTAATGATTTGTATGGTAACCCTGTGTAATGATTGCTGTCATAATAGGAACAAAGTATACAGTATTACAGTAGTACATCGTCAATATTGTTGGCTGATTGTTTAAAAAAATGACAGGAACATTATAAAAGCAGCACAAAGGTGAATCTAAGATTGTGCAACATTGCACTGCACATTCTGGATTACTCAAATGCTTTTAAATATGAATTTCTCTGAAGTGACATCTTTTTATCTATCTGATTACAATGGAATGGAGGGCCTTAAGCCAGTGTACTTCTGCATCTTTTTGATTATATACATGACTATTGTTGCTGAAAATGTTGTGTTAATCGGACTGGTCTATTGTGAAAAAACCCTGCATGAACCAATGTATTTTTTGCTGTGTAACTTGGCTGTGAATGGCCTGTATGGAAGCACTGCCTTACTGCCAGCCGTATTGAGCAACCTGCTGTTACACTCATATGAGATATCTTTACCGTTTTGTCAGACACAGATCTATGCCATACACACATATGCCATCACTGAATTCACAATTCTAGCAGCTATGAGTTATGACAGGTATGTGGCCGTTTGCTATCCACTGCTTTATCATTTAATCATGTCACAGAGAGTTGTTAAAATTATTGCTTTTACGTGGCTGTACCCCACGCTGGCATTTGTCATTGTTTTAATTTTCACTATTCGGCTGCGGTTTTGTGGGAGAACCATAGATGAGGTGTATTGTATTAATTACTCGCTGGTGAAACTTGCCTGTACAGATACATCTATTGTTAACGTAGTTGGCCTGCTATCTGTAGTTCTATATACACTTCCACAGATCATCATGATCTGTTTTTCATATGCACACATCCTGAGGATATGTGTACTGTCATTCAACAAATCCAAGCTCAAAGCCCTCCGGACTTGCACCCCACACCTGCTCGCAATAACAAACTACTCTATTGGGTGCTTTTTTGAAATAGCACAAAGTCGATTCAACATTAGTCACCTGCCTTACCGAAGCAAGTTGTTTTTATCTCTGTACTTTTCTTAATCTTAATTATTCTTAATCCGGTAATCTACGGTTTGAGTATTCAAATCATAAGGACACGACTGTTTAGGCTTTTTCGCAGGAAAAAGGAGCAAGTGACAAATAATATAGCCAAGAGGGCTGTTGATAAGGTGCATTCAAAGTGTGTTCTGCATGGTGCTGGGAGGGCTGATGCCTCTGGAAATACATGACCAACAGAATCTCCTGTCTCTCCATGATGTTTTATCAAATTTGCCCATCTCATTTTCTAAAACAAAACCAAAGAGAAAAACATTTTATTTTATCAGTTATGACAGGTGGGATTCTTGGAGTATTAGCAGACTGAAGCTCAGGCATTGTGCACATAATGTGCAGAGATTTAGTCAGTTTGTCTGTGATTCCTGTGATTGTAATACAGGAATGCTGAGACATATGTCTGTCATATGTGTAATTTATTCTTTTTGCTGAAATGAATATACCACTGGAACTTTAAGTCTTTCATGCATCGTTGTTCCTGCTCTAATATGACCATGTTTGTTTTAATTATATTGCAATGTTTTGGAAACAGCTATTTAATGTTTTATGTTTTAAAGGTCATTTCTTTTGTTATAACTGAAAGCTTGTGTAATTTAAACTAACATTTGCAATAATTAATAAAGCACACATTTTCCAGTCACTACTTGAGATTTTCCTATCATTCTTCCATTTTTTGCTTCCTCTATTTGTTATATTAATAAATATCAATCAGCAGAATTACAAAAAAGACACACATTTGATGAGGTTTTTTTATGAACTAAACACTTAAATTGTGCATTGGGTGTGAAACATAAAAGCATTTACTTACTAAGGAAATAAATTAGATTAATTTACTAGACAATGACAGTGCATAGTCAGACTACATGACTGATGTTTAGGTTCCTTATAGTTGAAATGATAATCTTCACGAACAATGAAAAACAAACATGTATTTGCCCAATACTGTGCTATAAATACAAAAACAATCGTATTGAATATTAATGTAGGACCTCTACTACTCTATTTCCAAAAAGAAGCATCAAAGTCTGCAATTTCAGCATAATTCTTTAGTTAGCCGTTAACAGGACAACTGGATCAATAATCTTATCACAAGACATGATGGCTATATACTGTAAAGGCCATTAATATGGTATAACATCTATAGAGAAATGAGAATTAACTATGTGCCCTTTATGTGCTGTATTCTATGTTGCTCTCTGTCTATTTGTGAAAGATTGTGCAGAGATAAACTGAACTAACTGGCACAGGAAAAATAAAGACACTATAGGACACTTGACACCTTTGCAATAGTCATATCAGTATATAACTATTTTTATGTGATTTCCTCTCATGCTTGTGCAAGTCAACTATTTTTGGTCTACAAAGTCATGTGTAAAAACATAAACTAAAGCCTAAAAGCTACTGTAGACTACATCCGCTCACACTGAATCTTCCCATCCAAATATTCCTGGTAACCATTGGCTGTCAATCAGGAAAAAGTTACAAATGCACACACATCCATACAATGAAACTATATGTGCAGGGCAAAAGAACCTGTATCAGACTGAGAAACACTAGATTATGTGCCCATGAAATATTTATTTAATTACCACAAAGGTGACGTTTCGAGCATCATGCTCTTCCTCAGACTCCAGGAATTCACTTACCTTCCTAGCATTTAAACATACTAATTCAAAGGCAATTTTGTGCTGATTCTGCAGTTTTAGCCTCGAATACAGCTGTAAATATCTTCATACAGTGATGTAAAAATGGATCCTGTGCTGGGAAGGTAAACATGTGTGTTTTTTACATTATGTGTCAGTAATATGTTTAGGTCAAACATGATGCAGTTGTACCGTCACTATTTTGTGTGTCTGGAGTGAACCTTACCTTACAGCACTGCAGCTCTCCACTGTTTTGAAGACGTCTTTTCTGCATCTTAAACCAGTAGAAATGAAAAGATTTATTCATGTTTCACGCTGACAGGTTTACTCAGTGTTTTTGGAAATACGAGATTCCATATTGGATATTTGTGTACATACTTACACTGTTTCCTGTGTTGATCCTCTTCTGTGTTACTCTTATATAATTTAACATATCCTACAGAATAACAATGCCTGAGGCTTCATATACACTGAGTGCATGTGTATTATATTTGCATATTATTTTCATCCTTTGTTGGGCTCCCTGGTAGAAGCAGTGTCTAAAAATAGTCATCTAAAATGTGATTATGAGAAAAAACATTTAACAATGGCTCTCACTTACAGTACGTGTGCCCATGCCATACTTTATTCAATAAAAAAGTAATGTAGCTACAATATGGCACACCTGTGCAATGTCAGTCAATTCCCAATGGCATGGTAACGTGTTTTAGTTATACAAAGCATGCTTGTACATTAAACACTTAATAAATACAGTTATTCCTCTTAACACTTAAAAAAAAACACATTGTGGTGGAGGAAGGGGTTGACACCAGTATTCTCCAGACTAAACGCACTTAGAAATACAAAACTGTTTTACAAACAATTAGGTAGACGGCATGCATACAAAAATAGACAACTATTCTGATCATTCCTTTGTAATTTACAAGTTCATTATTGCCAAGCATTATACTTTGTGCTCCTGTTTTGAGGAATAGCTTGCTTTCTGTCTTCCCTCGTCTCTCTTGGAAAAGTACAATGTACATTCACAATCACTGAGGCACAGCACTTGATTTACAGCTTGTATAAGTACCCCAAAACATTGTGTAGTCATTGTTGTTGTAGTAATGTAATATTATATACTGTATATATGCTGAACACTCTGTACACTCATAGAACAAACATACTCTTTAATCATACACACATGCATAACAAAATGTTGTGTACATCCAAAATAGCTTTTAATTCTTCCATCAGACCTTACTGAGCGGCTGTACACACTCCAGCATAATGTTCAAAACGATTCAATAGAAGCAAGGGTAGGCGGCCATGCATGTGAGCAATGAACTACAAAGATCTCCGACAAGTCTTTGACACGGACACAAAGTGCTTATTAAAGTGCCATAAACCCTGTTGTTTTATCAATGTTTTTAGCTTTTAGTAACAGCCCTCATCTTTAAAAGTGGAGAGGGACACCAAGTCTTTGTGCTCCTGCACGGTGAGTGAGGTTGAAGGAGCTGAAACAGGAAAAGAGATGTAGAGCCGAGCAGGTAAAGGGAGGTTTTTGGCGCCTTTTATCTCCAGCAAAGCAATGCCGGCTATGTGAGGCACAGGCAGAGGCGATACGTTTGAGGTTTAATCAATACACTGATCCTCCTTGCAGTCTACCCTAAAAAGCCCAATGACCGGTTTGTGTCTTGAAGAGGGACATTCTGTAAAGAGGTGAAGGTATCAATTAGTAATTAGCCACAAAAAAACACAGGTTTGGAGAGACACAAATGCACCAAACATGTTACCTTAAGTGAGCTGTGGAGGATCCGGAGGCGATGAAGCTTGTCATTGAGCAGGGGGTCATTGACTCGGCGGACAAATGAGCGCTTGTACTCCAGGCGGTTGGCTGATCTGTGGTCAGCTGATGAGGACAGACTGGTCTGCTCCAGAGCACGGTACAAATCTCCCAGCGAGTCTGCCTGCATCCTGCAGTCCCGTCCATGACCTGGCAAGAAGCACAAGCAATCATCAACAAAGATGACATTAAACTGAACTCAAGAATGAGATTCCTAATGATTCTTTTACAGTTAAATACAACTGCTTGCATACAGGGAATTCTTCTAAATTATCACCTTTTTTAAACTGAAGAAGAAATTTTAGAAGCTTTTGCAAAACAATCTTAGCAGTGAATCTCTACCATATGAAATTGTAGCTGCAGCCTCTCTCTGCCCACACATCCACACGAGCCTGGTGAAATGGCAGAGAGCTGAAGCTAAGTGTCTCGTGAAGGGACTCAAAAAAATAACAAGCTGAAAGTGCATGGTCAGTGGAATATCTTGAGTAACCAGGGGTCTCATTTATAAACGTGGCGTACGCACAAAATGGGGCTGAAAATGTGCGTATGCCACTTCCCACGCAAAGGTTGTGATTTATAAAAAACAAACTTGACGGGAGAATGTGCAGTCCTCCATGCAAACTCTGACCCATGCGTACGCACATTTTGGAGACAAAATAGGAATTGGTGACGCAGATGGTGAGGTGGTAAACTGAAGTCAGACTGCAGAATGTACATGTGGGAATAATGATTACTCTTAATATGTTTAAGTGTTGATGCCTCACGCACATTTCTTCACACCATATCATGAAGATTAAATCCAGCAGTGTTATTTGTACTTGTAGTGAGTTTTAATTGTTCCATAAACACCTCCAACTCATATCTTAAATCAAAACTCGTTCTTAATGTTTAATCTGCACTGTCTCACCGTCACAGAGTCCTCTACAGAGCGCAGGAGGAGATCGCCCGACTCCATGGAATACAGGATAGCATCAAATACCCTACCATTAGATAACTGCAGAACACAGTGTAAATAACTAAATATCTGTCTTTAAAACTGTGCATATATCATCAAATGTCAAAGTCTGGAAATAAAGCCGTTAAGCTCTCACGGAATCGTTACCCTTAATGTCCTCGTTATCGGTCCGAACTTTAATACTGTTCATAACAAAACCTGCATGAAGAAAAGTGTGTTTTCCTATTACACTTTCGTCTTCAAATTGTATCTCGGGTTGGGGGATACCACCAGTTGATGCTGTGATTTTGGCAAGGTGTCTACAATCACTCTAATTGTTGTAAACATATTTATACTGCGGTGACCCCCGTGCGTAATGCTGCATGTTGGCACTGCTGGCCCTGCAGGAGCTCTAACCCCCAATGGAAGAATTAGGAGAGAAACTTCAGGGACCATGACGATGACTGGCTAATATGCCGATTTAAATTCCCTAAAGCTGTGCTCTTGGATCTATGTATTGAATTGGTTCCAGTAGAGAGGGCAACGCGCCGGAACCGTGCCATCCCGGTCCATCCCGGTCCAAATACAGGTACTCGCCACTCTGGGGGCAACCGGCTGTTTCCTGAGGGAAATGTCAGACAGCTAAGTGTTTTTTTTATATATAAATATTATATATAATCTTCACCTTTATCACTAAGGCTTGTTTGGAAATAATTTATAGTTCTGTTAAATCTTATCATATAGTTCTGATATATGGAAGCTGTCCCAGAGTGCCGTAATGCCTGCCGTTTTGGAAGATATTACTAATAAAAGGTAGTCTATAGATCCGGTTTCCCTACACTGTGCGACAACAGGCCGAAATTATACCATTATACTGCCAGGGTCATTAACATACTTATCAGTATTCACAAGGTGCTTTGCATTGACTATTTATGGTTAAAAATGGGCGTGTACAGGGCGGGATAAGAGGCTGATCCACGTACGCACACTTGTAGGTAATCTGTGATTTATAAAGGGAACATTGCTTACAGGTGTGCGTACACATGGTTTTATAAATCTGACTTTTTTTTGGTGTACGCCATTTTTGGCTTTTGGGCGTACGTACACTTTTAGTAAGAATCCTACGCACTGTTTTATAAATGAGACCCCAGGACATTTTTCTGGAAACAGTTTCATGCTGCAAGTATCATATATAAAATTGCATTCATCCATTCATCCACAAGGCTGTTTTAGTTATTTGAGGTAAGTACTAATACCACACTGTAAAAATACTCCATTAAAAGCCCTGCTTTGAAAATGTTTAGTAAAAGTATGTAAGTATAATCAGGAAAAGATTATTTTATTATATAAAAGTATAATCAAAGAAATATGGCTCCTGTGATGGTTAAATTATTAGATCATTACTCATAATGTTTAAGCAGCATTTTAGCAATAATTTTATAAACTGCTTGGTAGTTTAATCTATAACAATGCATCATATTTTACAAGCTCTTAATATGTTTTTATGTAAAACCCTAATTGGTAAAGTAACTAGTAACTAAAAATATTTTCAATTATTATCATTATTCCATTATTAAAGGTCTTTCTAAAATGATCAATTCAACTTAGCCCAATTTATGTCTGAAATATTATTCCCATTTTTCTATATTTCCTTTTACGATTTGTGTTCCATAAAACTTCCATAGCTATAGCCTCTCCTCTTTCCTCAGACAATACAGTCTTCTTAACAGGTTTACAGGATGCACATTCCTACTCTTTCTAATACATCATTCTGTGGTAGTCTCTTCCTTATGGTATCTTCTACAGGGAAAACACTGGGTGCACAGCTCATACATTATTGTATTATTCTAATAAACTACCAGGGCCCCTCTTGTCTCCTGTTTACATACACTGCCCTCTGTTGGTATGATATGGACACTACACTAGTGCTCTGAATCTGTTAGTCGTCACTCTATTTTGTGTTTTGGAAGCAGGGTGGTACGTTCTGAAGCTTTGGGGCTGTGCTTTGAAATGTATCATGCTTTAATTCCTGCCTGTTTGTGATTCTTTCTTGTCTTAAGAGGCAGTGGTGAAGAGAGTGAACGGTAGAGCAATAGATAAATGAGGACAAGAAGAAAGGACCCTTAGGCACGTTTCTTTATCCTGTTCAGAATTCAACATTAAAATGGACTGAAAGGATTCCTCCTCACTTCACCATTCAAACACTGCCGAGAGGCACAATGAGAGAGAGAGAGAGAGAGAGAGAGAGAGAGAGAGAGAGAGAGAGAGAGAGAGAGAGAGAGAGAGAGAGAACTGTCAAGATAAATTAACTGTGGACTCTCAAATAAGACATTAAATTTCATCTCACTTAGGAACTGCCCTGGAGGTCTTCGAGGGACGGCAAATGGGCTTGCTTCAAATCCAATCCAAGAGATTAGCTCAAATACCCCTTCATCCACACCAAACTTCATGTACCAAATGTATTGATTTGAATTGATTTTTAAACTGGGTGTTATTTAACACTGTTGTTTACATAAAAGCAGATATTGTTGCACTCATTTTTCCATGCAAGACATAGAGATCCTTTTGACAGTAATCCATTAATTATTTTACAAGTGACTCAGCTTGGTTGGAAGCATGTCCTGTGCAGTTGGTTTATAATAAATATCAGCCAAATTTGTGTGTATATTTTTAAACACAAATACGTGGATACATATTTTTGTCAAATCCTAATTTCTAATTTTTCTAATTATCTGTGCTACTTCACATTCTTTTTAATAAATGGCTTAAATGCATAATTGAAATTTGTCAATTAATGTTGGTTGACATTATTATAATTTGAAAGGTCTAAGCTTGTGGTTCATTTAAAAATATGTAAAACACAGATGCTGTGTGTCTGACCGCTGCCTCTGGCCCGGTCCAGCTCGTAGTGATGGTGGTCTCTCTGATCCGATGCAGCGGCGGTGGCAGCCAGGATAGCATGTAGCCCGCTGTCCCTGGGTAGCGTGAAGCTGCGGGGTTTCCCTCCCGCATCTGAATCAATGCTGGACCTGAGGGGCAGAGGCAGGGCTCTGTATTGTTCTTGCAGCAGACTGCGCTGTGCGGGTAGGGTGGACTGCCTGCGGTACTCCATTGCAAGTTGGCCTCTATCCTCAGAAAGCAGGGTCTCCTCCACCGGAAACGTCTGGAGGTAGTGCATCCTCGCGTTGCTCTCCATCTGGTCCTGCCAGGACTTTCGGTGGATGTTCGTCTTCTGCCCGGGGGAGACGCCGTTTTTGTTGCTGCTGCTGCCGTCCTGAGGCTCAGAGTGGAACTCGTCATGAGAGGAGCGGGACTGGAACGTGTCGGAGGAGGAGAGGTGGCCCCGTTTCGGTTCCAGGTAGGGACTCACCTAAACACAAGGTTAGCAAGTAAAAAAAGAGAAGTTTGCTACATATCTATACTTAACTACTGGCTGACAGACTCACTGAGGATGCTCTGGGATAGGTGTCATAAGGTGGTGGCGGACTGTCCTGTTTTGGCATCGAGGGCATCTCCATGTCCTCATGATCACTCTCACTCCAGTAATCTGTCACGAACAAACATATTGAGTCATGTTCTTTTATTTCCATAGCAGACAAGCTTTTTAAAGCATAAATTACAATCTTCCCACCTGCACTTTAGTAGCTGATTTTAGAGAGGCTGAGGTTCTTCATGGCTTTTGAGGCTTTAGTTACATGTTTGTAGTTGATACAAATAATAGATATTTACAATTTATGATAGGTTTAGCTTTTGAACTGCTGCGTCAGGTCAGAAAGATCAGCTCTGCCGATTAATGAGTTGTTCTGACAGGTGTAGCTGCAGTGTAGGTGTAGTGTAGGAGTGATTTAGGTCCAGGTCTGACTAACTTTTGAGGCTGAATATGGAGACAGATGACTAATGATGTAAGAACTTCCTGGTGTAACTTCTGGAGGTGTTAAGGGTCTAATTTAGCAACTTGTCTGGTAAGGAAGAAGCCCCCTCTTCATAAAACCAACGGCAAACCGGATCTCGCCCACCCACCATTGCAAGGTTTCTATGTAGGCTCCTCTAAATAGAACAAGGGTTGGTTAAATCATTTTCTGTCCATTTGTGAGATGCTAAAGAACACCAGAATATGAAAATAACAAGCACGCCTTCAGCCCCTAAAAATAGCATTTATATTCAGCACAAAGCAGAGACGTTAGAATCAGATGTGAAGCGAAACCGGGGAGATGAGTTGAAAAAGCCACTGATGTAGAACTAAGATTTATTTATTGAATTCTCAGTTTCTCATGTTTTGCAGCATATATGAGATGAAGTTGAAAGAGCAGATGGAAAAGTGATGGAAAATTATTGCTTTGAACCTGTGATATGGAATTAAAACCTTGCCAAATGAAGACTAGGCCAAATAATTATCCATGCGTTCGTCATTAATTATTTATATATGATTTCTCAATCATGGTGTTTTATATAAGTGTTGACCAGTGACCTGTAACGGAAACGGAGAATCCTTTGCAGCACCGTGAACAGTCTGTGACTAATCTCACCTTGGTCCTGGCGAATTTTCTCCTGCTCGGAGTAGCCTGCCACTGCCATACTGAGACGACTCAGCCACCTGTGGGGGAGAATAACAGTCATGACGCACAGCAGCTTGACATCCAATAAAACATCTTGTGCTGTGTGTGTGTACAGTATGTGTGTCCCTTTTTGACCAATCACCTTACAAAACTGCTCTGTTCAAGGAGAGTGGGCAGTCTGGTACAGGGATTCAATTTCCGGCCAGCAGGGGTATAAATGTGGTTGCAGATGTGCGATTGGGGGAGTTTACAGCATGACTATCACAGTCTCATTAACTCACCGGGACATGTCGTCTACATTTTCCGCTGCAAAGTAGAAGGTCTTTATCTTCGGATGGCAAGCCTTGAAAGCACTGAAAGAGAACCGATGGTATATTTAATCATATGTAAGCACAAGAACGGGGATGTAAAGCGCACATTAACATATAAATACGGAACACTGCCGAGGTACACACACACACACACACACACACACACATTAATTCAGACTGACACAAAAACAGCAAGACTCTGCATCATAAGATAAACAGCTCTGCTTATTTCCAGGAGCTGTATGTAAGTCTGAGTCTCATTAAGTGTGTGTGAATGTGCATGCATTTTCTGGCATTTAACTTATTAGTGCTAACAGCTATTTGCCACAAAGTATACTCTGTAAAATAGCACGTTCATTATTTAAACTGTATTGAACTGTCTATGTGTAATTTGCAAGATTGTTCTTTGGTTTCTTAGAAATTGAATCTTTAAAAGCAAGATGTGTTCTTTATTCATAACCAGATCAGACTTAACAACTGGTGATCTAAAGATTTTAATATTTCGCTTGTCCTTAAAAACGTCTACATCTACTAGCTATAAAGGTTCCTGTAGAGTTTTCCTTTTATCTCTGGTAGCGCTATGGAGCTGTTCTTCTTTCCTGCAACTGCATGCGCAATAAATTGAATTTAAAATACCTTACAAAATGAGCTTTGCAAATGTTTTATGCATTCAACACATTTGTTCTTAAGGATACTATGGGTATATTGTAATACGGGTTGGGAAGTAACGCTGAATATGCATATCTCTACTATGTTACAACCTCTCCATTTTACTAAACCTTCTCCATCAACATTCATTCTCAACAAATGATCAGCCCTCCCTCTAGATACTGCCCTCAGGTCCAAAAAGGACAACATCATTGTCTTAGAATTAGTTAAAATATCACTGATGAAATGTGATCTACGCACTTCTTGTTTTACATTTTTTGTCTACTTACTTTTTATAGATATATTTTATAACATTATTGCATCATGTATTGGTAATTTCAGTCTTCTGCATCCACTACTATTAGCACTGCCGCTACATAATCTATATCAGTTGTTTAATCATAATCACAGATTTGCGTTAAAATCCTATACAAAACATAATAAATGTGCCATAAATGTGTGCATTTGCTGTCCTGTCAGCATACTAAAATGCTGCTGGTGCAATGTGCATGTGCATTTTGGTTGTGAGTCAAGCGTCCTCTTTAAATTGTCCGTTTTGCATGGTCAGTCCCCTAAATTATTCAATATATATGCCAATGTTTTTCCTGCCAAGAACCATTTTGCACAAGGTTACCTCTGCACCGATAATACATTTGTAGGATTTGATATCACTATGCAACATGACTCTGCTGTCAGCTTTGTGAATTATATTCAAGAAATGTGTACCTATGTTTCGTCCAATTTTGAGGCTAAACAGAAAAGCAATGCAAATCTAAGGAGCTTGATCCTTGATCAGTACTCACTACTTCCTTCTGCATTCAGTGGCACGATCGATCTTGAACTCTGGAAGACTGACAAAGCCCTCTGCCTTCTCATCCTGCGACGAGCAGCAAAAGCAGAGTTAAATCAAAGCGCCACATAATGAATAATGGCTTAATAGTGTGTATTGCTCTTTTGGAAAAACATCATATTCACCTCCTCATTCATGTACCAGTACAGGCATGTGTCTTTCAGTATAAACCAGTACTTCTTCCACTTCTGCGAAAAATAGGTTTTAGCATCCTTCTTTTTCCACAGCCAGCCCTCACAGTCCCCCTGACCCAAGTCTCTGCAGGAAATCCGCCGCTTGCTGATTGAAGACATAGGACTTCCAGCTGCAGGCGCCAGCAAGGGAGCAGAACAGACAAAGGTTTCAGAAAACACTCCTCGAAAAACACCGTGTCTGGGTATGAGTACATTTGAGCACTCAAGTAAATGCTCGTACCTTTACTCTTCTTCTTTGACCTTGACATCAGTGAGGATCGTTCAAACACCTGCATAGTAAACAACAATGATGTCATGCAGAGTTTCTGAAATACTGTACAGGGGACAAAATGTATTTCTGCAGTTGAATAACATGAAGAAGCCGTGAATGTTTAAATGTTAAACCGCCCATATTATGCTCATTTTCAGGTTCATAATTGTATTTTAAGGTTGTACCAGAATAGGTTTACATGGTTTAATTTTCAAAAAACACCTTATTTTTGTTGTACTGCACAGCTCTCTCTCACTGCTGCAGATCCTCTTTCCACCTGGTCTCTGTTTTAGCTACAGAGTGAGACCTCTTTTCTTCTTCTTCTTCTGTACTATCTTTGATTGCACTGCACATGCAGTAGCTCAGATGTAGATCATGTCAGCTAGCTAGCTCCATAGACAGTAAAAGAAAGGCCGTTTCTCCAACTTCGGTCAGTTACAAGGCAGGATTATCTGGGAAGTTCTAAATGAGGGCGCACATGTAAGTAGTTCTTTTGGAGATTATGGTGAACTTGTGTGTGTTGTAGCAGTGCTTTGCTATGGAGAACGAGGTAGCATGCTAGCGTTAGCGTTAGCATGCTAACGCTACGAGCTAACGGTTGCGGTTAGCCAGCACGTTTCGGCTTGTGACGTCACAAGCCGTGCCGATTTTGAACAGCTCACCCAGAGACTGAAGGCAGGACACATTCAGAAACCGTATCTCACTCAAAACAGCATGGATGGATTTTTTTCAAAGTTGGTATGCGTGTGGAAGCACCAGAGACACAAAAGAACACCCCAAATCCCAGAAAATGTGTTTTTTTCATAATATGGGCACTTTAATGCTTGTAGAAATGCAATGAGATGAGAAGTTGCCTTGTCTATTACTAATGTCTGTATTTGATTGTTATATATTGTTGTTTAATAAAGTTTGTTAAAAAAAATGCTCCTGCTTCTACGCTAGCATACAACAACAACAAAAATAGATTTTCACAGACATAAGGGACTGACATGGTAAAGGGAGGCAGAGTCAGAGCTGGATGTGGACAGGGAGACTTCCATCTGGAGGGCGGGGACAAGCGTGTACTGGGTGGGGCTGCCTCCTCGCTCCGTCTTCCTCCTGTTTTGACTCAGGCTGCGTCCCAGCAGAAACTCCTCCCCCGGGGTTTTATCTTCACTCGCAAAACGAAGCAGGGAATTCTCTGTAGGGACACAACAAAGGCAAACTCAATGCTACACACACTTTACTTTAAAAATCTATCATTTACATATTAAATGCCCTGAACAGTTCAACAGAATGCTTCTGAATTACAAGATGCTGCTCCATTTTAGTAAGATAATTTGTCAATTACCTCCTTCCATCTAGACTATGGACTTATAACCACATATTAGTTGCTACAATAGTTTATGTCACAACATTGATCATAAACTTTTATGTAATCTACTTTAAGACCAGTCAGTTTAACGATGTCCTTGTCTGAGATCAGTGAATGCTGACGTTTCAAAAGACTACCTACAGAAGAATGCCGTTTTCGGAAAGGAAGCCTTCAAAACTTCCAAATACTGTCTTATGTAGATAAATATAGCACAATCTGGTTTTTTTTAAAGCCAAAGGAGCAACATATCACCAACAATCCCCAGAGGAAGCAAACACATCACTCAAGTCTTTCTTTGAGACTGAAACAAAGCAATTCAGTCTCCTCCCACTCTATTTACCACCTAGCTCAACAGTCAGCAACACAATGTGAAAATCTCCAGATATATCTCTATAGTTGCCAAAGCAACAGAGAGAAACGACAAAGCTGAGAGTGAGAAAGAGAGGGATGAAGGGGAAAAAAGAGCAGTGCTAGATTGTGAACACATGGAGGAGATAGAGGCATGAACAGATATGCAGCATGTTATCAGTTTTGACAGGCCAGCTCATCCTTCTACTTTTTGGCTCGGAGATCTAAGAGAGTGAGGATATTATGAGATATCCACCCACTCACCTCAGCTCCCTCTGTCCCTCTCCGTGTCCCTCCTTTCTCTGCCTCCCTTCCTTTTTCTCTCTCCCACTGCCTCCCACTCACCTCTCCTGCTCTCTCTCTTCAGCTTGGCCAGGTCTTCGTTGTCTCCCACCCAGTTGTATTCTACCGGCATTGAGATGGGCCTGAGCCTGCCTGGAGCAAGGAGGCGCATGGAACGTCAATATTACACAGCTGCCCACACACACATCAAACAGCCGCAAGACGTCTCAAAAAAATCTCAAAAGAATACAAACGTCACATTCGCAGGGCTTTGAGCTCTTGGCTCTCACGATTACAGCAGCGAGGTTTCGGATGAGGCAGAGGTCTTACCATAGGTGGGAGTGCTTCCCCTGCGGACTGATGACACCTCTTGGTTCTGGTCATACTCGTAACAGTACAGTATTGCATCTTCCTCCACAAGAGGAAATCTCCGCCGACACTCTTGGTCCAGGTAGGAGTTTGGTGACTCAGATCCCTCTGAGACATGGACATCCGATTGAGGCTCGTCACCCAACAGATTTCCCTTGTCATCTCTGTGGTAACGGAAAGCAGGAAGTCATTTAAATATCAGTGAAGATCTGGACTAATATGAGAGTAAAGAAGAAGCAATGCCATCATTAGAATGTACTGTAGGATTAATACGTGTAAACTCTTAAAAAAAAACGGCCAGGTTTGTAGTTTGAAAGATAAGGCTGGCTATATTCTATAGATTTGTTGACAACAAATCCCATGAATAGCCCAAAACCAACAATGTGTTAGTCCGTCTCTCAATATTGGCTCACTTCTCCAGCCTGTCCGTGGCTCTCAGCCCCAAGCCCATTCAAAAAACACTTGCAAAGCCAACTTTTTTACCCATGCATTGTTTACATCCATATTTGCTAGCTACAGTAGCTGTCTTCTTCTTCACTGCCTTTGTGGGTGCAATGCTACACTTCTTTGTGTGTCACCGACTGTCAGTCAGTGGAGTACTATGAACTATGAAATAGCATGAATGTGTATGGAGTGTGCTCGTTTGTGTGTCCTTGTGCGTGAGCAGGATACAAAGTTTAGAACCGAAACGCCATAATATTTTCCTGTATCTGTGTCACGTGGGTTTCGCCACTGCCACCCCTCTTAAGGAGACTAGCGGCAGGTCCCAAGTGTTTTGGGACCTGTGAATGGGAGAAGTCAATATGAACACACATTATGACCGATTCTTTCGCCCTGTGGTTACCAAAGTAAATATTGGACCCATTTTTTACAACCCACATAACTCCCGAACATTCTGACACTAAAATGGCATTTTCCAGACGGACAAATCAGGAGAAAATTAACTTTGTTCGAGACCTGTTTCTTTCACAGGAACAAACTCTCGCGAGATCTGGCAACAGCTAATGTCATCTATCAGTTGCAAACGGCCTAACAAACCTCATTTCCGTAATGCTAAGTATTTCTTTAGCTATGCAAATACCTAGCAAAAGAAAATATTAATAATTTATGCATTTAGGAGACAGGAAGTGTGTACCGTTTTATACCATTGGCGCACCGTGTAATGCGCTCTCTTTAGTTACAGAGAATCTTTGATACAAACAAAACGGGGTCCCACTTGTAAAAACATTGCTCCACAGCACTACTAGTGGTCAAAAACTCCACAGGGTACCTGTATTTGGTAAAGCGTGCACGTGTTAGTTCACCTGGGGGTGTAGGGTTCTGCTGGAGGAGGGGGGATGTAGAGGTCCTGCAGGGCACAGCTATTCCTCCTGGATGGAGTACTTAAAGTGCTGGTAGGCGTGGCGACACTGCTGCTGGGGCTCTGTGGGAAGATTGGCTGTGTGAGTGAGTGAGCGTGTGTGTATGTGTGAACATGTGCGAAAGAGAGAGAGACAGGCAGACAGAGAGAGAGAGAGAGAGAGAGAGAGAGGGAGAGGAACAGTTACAGGGATTGACACATAGAAATTTTGGAGTTCACAGCAGTCCAGTCAGTTAGTCAGTCAGTGACCATTTGTTCAGTTCAGACTGTGCTGCTGAGCATCTCAACCGTGAAATGAGCAGTGTACTGTACGTTTCGGATGCTCCAGTTCTAACTAGTGCAGACAAGAAGACGGGTTGGTGTGCAGTCTCGTTGTCCCTTTCATTCAGGTCAAGGAAAATCTGGTCACAGCCTACATAGTCTGTTAAAACAGTACATGGAAATAGATTGCTCCTTGTTTATTCATTATGGCTTCATAACAGTATATGTATCTAATACCTTTTTCCTTTTTTACCTTCTAGTCACATTATGATATCAATCAACTTAGCTTAAATAGTGAGAGAGATCCAATCACAATATGCCAGTTTTGCAGTGATAAAACATGGACTTCCAAAAAACTTTGGAAGAAGAACTGACATTATTTCAACATTAGAATACTAATGTGTCACTGCTCAAACTATGCTAATATGTTGTGTAACTCACAGCTGACTAATATCTGAGATGTATTATGGGGAGATGTGCTTCATCATAAGACCATTATGTGTGTCAGAGCTACTGCAGGGCTTCAACAGCACACTGCTCTTTTTAATAACTCAACAGACTACCTTGACATTGTTAATTTGAGTCACATTTTCAGAGTGTTCTTTTTTGTCTCTTCTGTCCTTAAAAATGCCAGCAGGAGAGCAAATTTGATTTATGTGGAGAAGAAGAAGAATGAGAGTGTGATGTGAAGGGGGAGGAGGCTGTGCAGGACTGCGCTTCAGGGCCTCGAGGGGGAGAAAACATTTTCTCTGGCCTAGGACTCAAAGAAAGGCTGGGCTACATTAATACACATCCCTCTCATTTCCACCCATTCTGGCTCAGGCACACGATCCTAATAATGTGGTTGCTTTGGCCAAAGTAGGACAACAGATGCCACTAAGGTCAACTTGTGAATGAATGATGCTGGAATGTCCAACCAATTAGACCAATCCAAAGAAGGTGGATGCAATAAAAAAAAAAACTGCACAATACTGTGCAAAGTCCATAGCAACGATATATCTCTAAAAATTATACCTTTTACAAAGTTAATGTTTGCTTCAGTGATCTTGTTTTAGATGACATCCTGTTGTAAAAGCGCTACTTTAATTCAACGTCATTCTCACTTTGTACTCTTACATTTTGGTAATTTATGGGCTGGTCCAGGATTTTGGTGTCTAATGTCCAGGGTCTGTGCAGTCTCATTTTGAACAGACAGAAGCACAGAGATATACACATACAAATACATATCTGCACACAAATAGGCATGCACAAATATATCTGCGGAGGATGAAAGCAGTCATCATACTTGCAGAGCCAAGGGTTTCCATCTCATGTTCTTGAGCAGAGCAGGGGTTGACGTGAGTGTGCTCTGTGGGCGTTTCTTCAGCGTCAGGGTGACACCTGCAGGGTCCCCACGCAGCAAGTTCACCAAGTTCTTCAGCTGCCAGCCCACCTAGCAAACAACAATAGCATGATAAGGGTTTCCTCACACAGGCATCCCCATGACTCAGACTACAGAGATAATAAGCTGATATTTCAATATAAACATCCAGTTAATGAATAGTACACATGATTTGGATGTTTTTTCTTTATGCCTAACCCACGTCTGTGTTGTTATGGCCGTTATTTTAATAATACACGCAACCTGATGGTTGGAAACTGCGGCACAGCCTCTTAGGTTCATGTTGACGAAGATGGTAAATGCAAAGTTGGATGCCAAAGGGCATCTTGTACACCTCCGGTGATATCAATCACTGTCATGATGTGGTAAGCCCTGATGCTGTGTGTTATGAACAGCTGCATGCCTTGTAAATAGTCTTTAACCCAGTTTTGATGACACTTGGCACAAGAAACATCCCTCCCAGAGAAACACAGTCTGCAGCTGAACCAAATATGCCTGGTCCAGTTTGGGGAGGAAATATCCTCTCTTGCTTGGCTGACTGCACCGGGTTTCAGTACATCTTGCGTATTTCAAGCATCCTGAGAAAACGGGCATTTTTTAGCCACTGACCTACCAATCACTTTGTTCCTTTCCAAGTAATTTTTCACCTTGACAGCCACTACACAGAAATGTATCACACCGAAAGTGCATTAAAGAGATAGACAGGCTGAAACAGACACGTTTATACTCCAAAGCATGCTTTATTCTATGATAAAAAAAGATTGTTTTGCTGTGTCTGGCCCAAAAAATGTGTTTATTTAAAGCAGTGAGATGATTTGCTGTATGCTGTTTGATGTAGCTTTTTTCTCTAACTAGCTACTGCGTTGCCTTGGTAAAGAAATGTCTGCTTTAAGGTGTTTCTTATAAACTGTCATGTCACTGGTTTCTTCTTTTTGTCTCATTTCCTTTAGGGGATTCTTGTAACACTCTCCAGTGTTAAAATGTACTGTCCCTTTTTCATGTGTGTGAAACCTTCCCCATTTATTGACCTGCACCAGAAATTCAATCTATTCTTGCTGCCTGAAGTTATTTATGTCTGACATGCTGCCTTATTCTTTTTACAGCCTTTCAATCTTGTGCACAATAGCACCACATAATTTGCCATTTCTTTAGGTTATTCTACATGTGTCATAACACTTACAATTTTAATCACAAGGCCGCTTTTGCCTCAGAGGATTTTTCCTTCATTACTTTCCTTCATTACTTTCCTTTGGTTGATGTAACTCCTTTGCCTCAGCAGCCATTGTTATGGTTCTCGTGGAGAAGGATGTTACAATCCAGTGAACTTTGTTCTGTGTGTTACTGCTGGACATCTCCCAGCTGCATTAATTATAGATCCCTGAACTGTTTCAAGCATCTCTTCTTTTTATTAGTTGTTTTTTTTTTTAACCTTGATGTTTGTCTCTCGAGCCTGAAGATAGTCTTCCTTGCTTTAGTGTTAAGACCTTTTCAGTACTTTTCTGTCCTCTGGTTTCTAAAGTTCTTGTAAGAAGAGATGGTGTAAGGAATCCTCCCACCACAGATACATCTAGTTCAATGCAGCATCGCCTTGTTTCTCCAAAGGTTTCATCGTGGCTAATGCCTGCCCCCCCCTCCCCCCCCAACGCAATGGGATGTTCATGAACAAAAGACCCCCACCACAAATTTGTTCTTCACTATAGTCACACTAAACTAAATGATTTGACAGTATTTAAGCTGGTTATGGCAGTCATTACGAGTGACAGTGCGGTTTTGGATAAGCCGGCACGTCAACTACATACTGCCATCACTGAGTTGTCAAACTCATTCAGCTGCTGCCCCTCTTTTTAGCAACAGCCGCAGCAAGATCTTTCATTCACCATCACCTCCATGGCAGCATCCACCTATGAGTTCCATACTATGTACTAATAATAAACACTAAATACAACAATCTAATCTTCATTTTATACTTTTTTCCAGGTAATACACAATAACTTAACAAACATGAGAGGACACAAGACATTCCAACTGATGTCACTCAAGCTGTACATTTTAAACGCTGCTGCCAATCAATCAAAGAAAGCAAAATGCTTCATGAAATGCACAGGTGTAATTAATATCATAAATCAAAACCCTGATATTGTGCATGCATGGCCTAGTGACTCATCCATCCATCCATCCATCTTCATCCGCTTATCCGGGGTCGGGTCGCGGGGGTAGCAGCTCTAGCAGGGGACCCCAAACTTCCCTTTCCCGGGCCACATTAACCAGCTCCGACTGGGGGATCCCGAGGCGTTCCCAGGCCAGGTTAGAGATATAATCCCTCCACCTAGTCCTGGGTCTCCCCCGAGGCCTCCTCCCAGCTGGACGTGCCTGGAACACCTCCCTAGGGAGGCGCCCAGGGGGCATCCTTACCAGATGCCCGAACCACCTCAACTGGCTCCTTTCGACGCAAAGGAGCAGCGGCTCTACTCCGAGCTCCTCACGGATAACTGAGCTTCTCACCCTATCTCTAAGGGAGACGCCAGCTACCCTCCTGAGGAAACCCATTTCGGCCGCTTGTACCCTGGATCTTGTTCTTTCGGTCATGACCCAGCCTTCATGACCATAGGTGAGGGTAGGAACAAAAACTGACCGGTAGATCGAGAGCTTTGCCTTCTGGCTCAGCTCTCTTTTCGTCACAACGGTGCGATAAATTGAATGTAATACCGCACCTGCTGTGCCGATTCTCCGACCAATCTCCCGCTCCATTGTCCCCTCACTCACGAACAAGACCCCAAGGTACTTGAACTCCTTCACTTGGGGTAAGGACTCATTCCCTACCTGGAGAAAGCACTCCATCGGTTTCCTGCTGAGAACCATGGCCTCCGATTTAGAGGTGCTGATCCTCATCCCAGCCGCTTCACACTCGGCTGCGAACCGATCCAGTGAGTGCTGAAGGTCACAGGCCGATGATGCCATCAGGACCACATCATCTGCAAAAAGCAGCGATGAGATCCCCAGCCCACCGAACTGCAACCCCTCTCCACCCCGACTACGCCTCGATATCCTGTCCATAAATACTACAAACAGGATTGGTGACAAAGCGCAGCCCTGGCGGAGGCCAACTCTCACCTGAAACGAGTCCGACTTACTGCCGAGAACCCGGACACAGCTCTCGCTTTGGTCGTACAGAGATTGATGGCCCTGAGAAGGGACCCTCACCCCGTACTCCGCAGCACCTCCCACAGTATCTCCCGGGGCACCCGGTCATACGCCTTCTCCAGATCCACAAAACACATGTAGACTGGTTGGGCATACTCCCAGGCTCCCTCCAGGATCCTTGCGAGAGTAAAGATCTGGTCCGTTGTTCCACGACCAGGACGGAATCCGCATTGTTCCTCTTCAACCTGAGATTCGACTATCGACCGAACCCTCCTTTCCAGCACCTTCGAGTAGACTTTACCGGGGAGGCTGAGAAGTGTGATACCCCTGTAATTGGCACACACCCTCTGGTCCCCCTTTTTAAAAAGGGGAACCACCACCCTGGTCTGCCACTCCTTAGGCACCGTCCCAGACTTCCACGCAATGTTGAAGAGGCGTGTCAACCAAGACAACCCCTCCACACCCAGAGCTTTAAGCATTTCTGGACGGATCTCATCAATTCCTGGGGCTTTGCCACTGTGGAGTTGTTTAACTACCTCAGCAACCTCCACCAGGGAAATTGATGCCAATCCCCCCTCATCCTCCAGCTCTGCCTCTACCATAGAGGGCGTATTAGCATCATTAATGCTAATAATTACAACTGTGCTTTTCTACTATGACAGGTTACATTATCTGCCATAAAAGAAAGATCTGTTGGGAGACAGTCTGTGTATTGCATGCACTGACACCTCCCTGCTCTCACTTTTTGGCAGCCTTTAAACTATGCTTCACAGTGAGATAAAAGAGCCTTGACACCAAAATCAACTCTGTATTTGCACTTATTCACTATAAAAATGGTTGCATTTAGTGGGTGAGTTGACTGACTGAAATGAACCTGACTTGAGCTGTGTAATTATCCTCTTGCTGTTGCACACAGTAGCAGTTATTTTCAACAAAGAGTGCTATATTTAAATTGTGCACCACTTGACAATGCTTTAATTTCTACTGAATATATATAATATTATGTTTCTACAACAGCAACAGGCAGTTTCTGCAGTTTTGTCTCTTTGCAAAAACAAGTGAAAGGCCAATTATTTAGGCTGGTTAGTGCTCTGCTCAGGTTGATGTTCGGCACAGCTAAGAATAATGTTATGTCACCAAATAAGGATAAATTTGGGAGTGCCCTGGTGGTCGAGGGATTTAAGGTGACAACTATGAATGGCAACATCCACAGCCAAGGATCTTTGTTGCATGAAATGTGAGGGAAATGTCAATCAAGCACAGTCCATACACTGCCACCCTGATTTGAGGAGAGGTCTAATTAATTAAATAATTAATTAAGTAAAAACACCTGTATGGGTGCATCATGGGTGTCTGCGAATTTAAATGCTACTAACAGAAATCACATTGAAAATTGTGTTTTTGTCTACAGTTTATTAAGGGCCATAAGCAGGTACCTCCTGATTGACTGAAGTGCTCTCATGAGCACGAGTTCAACAATTTCACCTGACTATCCCACTGACCCTGTGACGAGCAAAGAAACACATCCATCCAGTCAGAGTAAAAATCTTCAAAAACTCCCTATAAGAGGCACTACAGACACCGTCACCACATTTAAGAGTAAACTTAAAACTCTCCTCTTTGATAAAGCTTATAGTTAGGGAGTGAGGAGTCGCCTAGACTGGCGGGGGAGGGTGTGTAGCCACAGTCACAGTGAGCCCCCTCCCTATCTTTGCAGCTCTTAGCTTTGCTGTTATAGTTTTAGACTGCCGGAGGACTTCCTTTGACACACTGAGCTCCTCTCTCTTTTCATCTGTGTGCAAATGCTTGTTACTAACCTAGCTCTGGAGAGCTTGTTCCCCGGAGCCCTTATGTTTTCTCGCCCTGCAGTTTTCCCTGGATTAGGGTGGCAGCTAAATCATGGTTGCAGCTGTCGCCGTGGTCCTGTTAGGAGCCCTGCTATGCCCCGCTACACCCTGCTATGCCCTGCAGTGCCCTGCTATACCCTGCTACGTCCAGCTACACCCTGCAGTGCCCTGCTACGCCATTAACTACTACAACAACTACTATTTCTAGTTATAGTTCCTTTATCTTTATTGTGACTATAATTGCCACTGTTTATCATAACCCCAACCGGCACTGGCAGACAACCGCCCACCAAGAGCCTAGGTCCGTCCGAGGTTTCTCTCTAAAAGGAAGTTTTCCTCACCATTCAACGTTTCTGCCTAAAAGGGAGTTTTTCCTTACCATTGTCACACTAAATGCTTGCTCTTGTGGGAATTACTGGAATTGTTGGGTCTTTGTAAATTATAGAGTGTGTTCTAGACCTACTCTATCTGTAAAATGTCTCGAGATAACTCTTGTTATGATATGATGCTATATATAAAATTGAAATTGAAATTACAGCCAGCCACTTATACAAGAACAGGTCCAGTAGTGCTGTAATAGGGATCACTGTGGATGTGCTGCAACACAGATATGAATGTGTATAAAGGAATACATATTCACAGCATAATCACAAATCATACAACATCTGAGGGGAAGTATTTTTTGTGTACAAAACAAGCATGTGTGAATAAAACATGCATTTGCATAAACAATCTGCAAATGCAAAATGCGCATAAAAAATCATATTCAAATTCAGACAGCAAATGTGAAAAACACATAAAATAAGCCAGTGGACTTACCACTGTCTGAAGATTGACCTGAATGACTTCATCTCCAGCATGGATTTTCTTACAGCGGTCAGCCAGAGACTGATGGACAGATGGACAGGCAGAGTCATAACTGCAGCTCTATTTCACTGTCTTGGCATGAGCTTACTGTGATACAACCATAAGCGACACCAAACTCTACATATTACACATGAGCAGTGAGGCCAAGATCTGCATAAGTGAACACAAAAAGGCTTGTACTTACTCCTTCTGTTGTCCCTGTGATTACATGCAAACCATCATAGGTTGATTTGATATACATGCCCTGTGGGAAGATAGCACAAATATAAAGTATTATATTTGAAAATAAACTCTAACGTAAGGCTCCTTTAACACACGCATCTTGACTCAGCCACTTGCAGAACAGACCTGGTACGTTGTATATATATGCAACTCTGCATTTGTGTTAATCTGCTTGAAGTGCAAAATTGATTGATTGATTGATTGAAAATTGATTATTTTTTTAACAGCAGTAAAAGACGTTAATGTTTTTCATATTGAGCTCAGTTTTGCCTTATCAGACAAACGTCAAAATGACTACAGGAAGGTCTTTAAATATCACAATGGTGTACTTTCTAAAACATACATGGCACCATCTGAATTCATGTAATTTAATGAGTCTCACTCACAATGCTCCTTCAAGCAGATTGAATCAAACATGGAGGGTTATTTATCTGCAAATACCGTTCCTATGTTGCAGAACAGCTACATGTTTTTTCTAAAAGGGGTCTAAAGGGCATTACAAAGAAACATACACACAAACAAACACACATACAAACACATTCGGAGTCAGATGTGCATGAATATGTACACACACACACACACACACACACACACACACACACACACACACACACACACACACGTCTTCAAGATGAGTATAAGAGGTTTATTTTTAGGCCACTGGGCCCACTGTTGTGTTCAGGTTTTACAGAACGGATGAGAGAACTTCCATGCCCCCTGCAAGCATTTGTGTGGGGGTGGGGCTTTTATTGTGGCCCCAAGCAGGGCGCTTGTGCCTGAGTGTAGGTCAGTGCGAAGATGGAGTCCATTGAAGTGCTGATGGTTATACAGTGGCGGCAAAAATAAGTGTCTTCTCTGCTAATAAACACAGAACATACAGTTTGCCCCCAAAGTAAGTGCATAGACAGCGTATAATCTGTAAATTTGAGCATTTTGTGTTTTGGTCATTTCAACATGGACAACACGTTCTTTTTATGTTGCTTTTTATCAGCTGACTCATATGCCCATAAGCTCAGCAAAACCCAGTTTTGGGACAACTACAGTGAGCACCATTAGATGCTGGACAGTACAGTAGCACACAGTTTTACTTCAATGTTCCTACTATTTTAAAATATAAAATGATACCATGTTTCATGTTTAAAAAAATCACTAGCCACTTGTCTTTCCAGACAAAGTCCTGGATACTCTGAGTAACTGGATATAAACCTTTAACAGCAAAGTCTTTGTATTAACCTCAGTAACACTTTTTTATTTTTTTTTACTGCAATGTATTAATGCTGTGAGCACCACAAATTAAATTCCCTTCACCAACAATGCATTGGGGTTAAAGCTATAGTGCACAACTATTTTATATTAATAATCATCCGTTACATTCAAGCCATTGTCAAATGAGTTGATACAAAGCTAATTAAGACTATCAGCTCCACAAAACTCTCTGTATTTCTCAGTATGGCTATGTTTACAAAGTGGTGTAGTCCGGCGACATTCGCTTGCAGAAGCAGAAGTGACTGCTCCCACCTGTCTCTCAAAGTGGCCACGTCCTTAATTATGCAGAACTTTGAGCCTGAATATAATAATACTAATAATAATTTGGGTGTGTTTATAAAAAAATGTTTTTGTACCAGGCTGTGAACATGTTTAATTCTGCTGTAAAGTTAGGATTTTTAACATGGTGGTGTATAGGGATTGTCTTGCTTTTGGAGCCTGCCTCAAGTGGCCACTCTAGAAACTAGAATGCAATGGCTTCATTTTTCAGTATCGGAGGTGGCCGCTTGTTTTTTTTCTCGCACACTCTAAACTTTACTAAACTTTCCAGTTTTATTCCTATCAACATTTTGAAGGTTTCCACAGTTTTCTTTTTTCAAGTAAATAGCCTGTGTGCTTGGTCCCTTCATGGTCCCAAAACACCTACAGAAGAAAGAGTAAAACGATAAATGATGATATAACTGGAACAAACAAATCAGGCAAGGTTAGTATTAGTGATTGAGCAACTGAATTAGATATTTTTGCAGTGAGTGAGATGCATGCTGCAAGATCATTTGCATATGCCATATTTGAACCAAAAGAAGTCAATATGCTGTCAAAAGTCATGCTGCTGCAATGTCTGTAATTAGTAGGTTTCATCATCCAGCACTATTAGTAGTTTTGTACTTTACTTTTTTGGTAGCTTTTTCCTGTGTTCATTTCATCAAACCTGGAAAACAATTTAACATCTTGATGTTTTAAGTATATTAAACCATACTCAAGTGTAATGAAAAGTATATTATAAACCTGTGTGGGGTATTGGGCTTGTATGCTTCTTACATATTGTTGTGTTCACCTTTAAAGAAAGTCTCTACGATGTGATGCTATTGACTCTGTTCATTAGCCATGTCGCTAACTTTGGTAACCTTTTTAGTTTATAGGCTGCTAAATTACATGCACGCTGCAAGGCCAAAAAAGGCAATATGCATTTCATTTTTCTAAAAAGTCTTAACTTGTTATATAGAAACTACCAGTATACTACAATGAAACATTTTACAAGCCATGTAAAAGGTAATTGCAGTGAAATTGCTTAGTATAACTTTCTTTTAATTTTCTATGTGGAAACTGTGTATTTCATACGAACAGTGCACACGTATAATTAACAGGCCATATGAAGGTAATTACATTTAGTAGTGATATTCATTGCCTTTTTTTCTTAATATGGAAACTAGTTATTAAGAAGTAGGCTTTACAGTACAATTTTGGCTGAAAATATATATTCCTCAGTAACTACCAGCTATTATATTGGCTTCTCAAGTCACAATCCAGTATTATATATATTGTATATATACATATCACCATCTTACAATTCATTTCAATACAATTACTAGCAAAACCTTTTGTTTTTATCTTAACCTTAATTACTGACTAACTGCTCAGTTATGCACTACAACCATTTCCCATTATATCAACATTGCTGGGTAATTGTTTAGTTATTTCTTGCAATAACTATGTAATTAAGCAGGCTGTAACTTACATAGCGCATCCCCTAATGACATACTGGGTAGGATGACCAATGAGAAACTTATAAAGAATTAGCGTGGTTCTCAAAGTCTGATTGAGGGATAGTCTTACCAGTCCTTCAGTGGATTTTATGTTGGCTAGCTGCACAACCTCCAAATGTGCAGACTGGGACACCATGGGATCGGAGGACAGAGAGATAATGTGGTCGCACACTTCAGACAGAGTTTTACACTGGGGAGAACATACCAGGGATGAGTACAACCTCAAAGTGTGCACATTATAGCTTAATTTACATTCAATCCAGTGTAAAAAAAAATGTCAGCAACTCACCACATTCAGGATTTTGTTTTCTGTTTCGTACACAGAGCAGTCCTGGGGAACATTCAGAGAGCACTGTTACCTCAAGAGAATGTGTCAAAATGGAGTTATTATTGGCATTTCTGCTGTAGGTGGATATAAGCAAAAACCGAGCAGCTTGGCACCTATAACCCCCAACACTCCCACACAGGCACGCACAAACACAAAACAAATGAATCACCAATGCGGAGGCATGTCTCTCTCTCCCTCTCTTTCACTCTGCCAGTCTCTCTCGACCTTCAACGCTCCCTCTTTCACTCCCACCTTCAATTTTTCCTAGTTACATTTTCCCTCAACTCCATGTTAACATTATCCCCCATAGAGACTGTCCTAAAACCTATAAAGCATCACTTTTCTCATTATGATCTGATTACTTTCACAAATACACTGATATTCAAATCTGATGAACATTTTATCTGATCTGTCTTTAGTTTTGAAAATATCTGAATATTGGATTATGTCACGGTATGAAGGCTTTTTTTATGTCGCACTGACTGTAAAAACTAGAACATTTTTCAATAACAGAATGAAGTTCTCATTCTCGTATCAGTGATTAGCTGAACTGAAGTAGTTATTAAGTTATAGACATTTTAACAGTTGCAAAGCTTTGTTGTTCTTCATGTATATCTTCCGTTGTTTAAACCTCTAAGTTTTACTCATATTTAAATATGTATATGGATGCAATTTGTGCAAAAAATAATAGCAGTTGTGTTCATGTATTAAAGGCTGTAGATTCTATGTGTATGTAGAATTAATTAATTCATTAATTGGGATACAAACTTTACTCAGCTGTATAATAATATTATATTATACAATCGATTTACCTGTTGTACAATTGTAGTGAGCTCAAGACACAGCTGAATCACGTTGTTTCTAGTCACAGAGTAATCTGCCACTGCAGCAAATGGAGACCTGAAAAAGAAGGAGCACCTGGAATGAACCATTAGATCATTCTTCCTTTGAGACAAAATAATTGGTAAATCTGTGGAAACATTTCCACACACACAGTTGTGTCCATCAGCACACATACACACGCATTAGGGTTCCTTTATTTCTATCCACATTTAAAAAAAAATTTTTTAAAAGGATGTAAAGTAAGATTTAGATCTGGATGTTCCTTAAATGTACAGTGTATCATTGTCCTGAAAGACAATGACGTAAATGAACATTAAGTGGCTAATACACATGTAGTATATATATATATATATATATATATATATATATATATAAACAGCATATTTATTCATATATGATTAAGTCCAAAATGAGCTGTCACTGTGTAATAAATATGAACTGTTAAGCATTCCTCGCCAATACATACTGTACACCTAAAAACATTTTCTTCTCCATCCTTGTTAACAAAGACGCATTTAAACATAAAAATGAAACATTGGTTGTTGGTTTATTGCTATTGGATGCTGTCTGCTTTGAACTTCCAAATTTGTCAAACACACAGAGCACACACACACACAGAAGCAAACGCACACACACACACATTGGCACAACCACACAGAGACGCAAAGGGATAAAGCAACATATAAATAGACTTGCTCAGTGCCTTTTTAGCCACCCTGTCAAAGTCTACTTATATAAGGACTTTGCTCATCTTTTTCTTGTCAGTTGATTGGTCAAGGACATAACAATAAAAAACAAAATGTGGTAAAAACTCCAAAAACAGCCTACATGAACCAATGCATAATGCCAGATAAATAACATGTTCTCATTCCTTTTAGAAGCCAATTTTTTTCATTGATTGCATGTCATTTTGTAAAAATGTAAAGAAAATCCAATCCATGTATGTCCCATGAACATGTATGTAAGTGTGTGTCCAAGTGTTTACACATGGCTTTTAACATGATTAAATGTATTACAGGTGCATCTTTTTGCAAATCTCACCTGTCCAGCCACGCCAGAAGGCTTTTGGCTGCAGCGATCAGGTCCACCACAGAGGTAAGAAAGTCATTGGGAAGCTTGTGGGTGGCTTGGCCATCGTAATGGCCGCTGCGCCGTCTGCCTGTGATGAAGTTCTGCAGATTCTTGGCAGATGCGTTCAGCTTATGAGAAAGAGTCTTCAGATTCTCAGTCTCCAGCCCATAATTCTAAAGGAGAGAGGAAATTAACTCACTCTGTTTGACCAGTTTGTCAGTATTTGTTTTAGCTGGGATGCACTACAACAATTTCTCCAGTGTGGAGGCTGAAACTGATTGTTGTCATGAAATTGCTCTGTGAATTAAAAAAAGACTACTGACAGAGGAACCAACCTTGTCACAATACAGAAGATGCTGCCCTATGAAAAACACAAAGACACATCCACCCGGCCACGCTCCCCTCCATCTGTCACGTTGCATGACGAGGGATAACAGAACACTTATTACCCCCATACGCCAAACTGCACGTGGAGGCCTGTGTGGGCGTCTGTCACGTCAGAGTTTCTTGGGAGGGGAGAGTGTGGCAGGAGGGCCACTAATCATATTCAATACAGCAGTGCCTGAGAGACTTAAAACTAAATCCCAGTTACATAAGGAGCTTTGGGGCTGAAGCAAGGCCCCCCTTGCAGTGATGCAGGATGAGAGGACTTTAGATTCAGATTGCATCTGTGACCTCAGTCCATTAAATCTCCATCCAGTCTCTTGGGCTAACACGTACCCATCGTCATCTCTATTCCACCCTCTCGCCTTTATTCCTACTTCTCATACATCCTTCGCAATCTTCTCCTTTTCTATTTCCTCAGTCTAACTGTTCACCTTAAACATCACCACCAAAGTGGTGCTCGGTATTGACATCCATGTATACTATTTTTTTTAAGATTATTTTTGGGGCATTTTGGCCTTTAATTGACAGGGCAGCTGAAGACAGGAAAGGGGAGAGAGATAGGGGCTATGACATGCAGGAAAGGACTCAAACCCGGGCTGCTGCGGTAAGGACTGAACCTTAGTACATGGGGTGCATGCTCAACCAGGTGAGCTACCAGGGTGCCTTATGTATAATTTCAGATTGTCTGACTATCCCTTCAGAGTGCAAATCTAAAAACAAAAAATTTAAAAAATTTTTTTTAAAAAAAGGGTCGGAAAAGAAGGAAATTAAAGCATCTTAAGAAAAGATTCAGCAGGTGGATGACACACCTTGTTGATACGCCTTGTTAAAAGCTGTAAAGAATAAAATCCATTAACTGGTAAGTTAACTTCTAATAGCAAATATTGCCAACTTCCTAAATTACAACTTGCTAAATAAGCAAAGAAATATAACACACCAATAAATAATTGGATAAACAATGAATGAAAAGTGTTCCATAGCTAAGATTTCCCCCCTTCCTAAAATCATGTGTTTTTGGCTTGATGGGTGTGTTATATTAGTCTGTCTATTTATTATTGTAAATCCACACAAGGTAATTGGCAGTTGAAAAACATCTTTCGCAGATCCCCTCTTTAAACACACAGCACACACACATGCAATTCAGGAGGTAGCACAGGGTCAACCATGATACAGCGCCCCATGGAACAGCTGAGTTGGGGGTTCGGTGCCTTGCTCCAGGGTACCAAAGCAGTACCCAGGAGGTGAACTGGCACCTCTCTAGCTGCCAGTCCACACTCCATACTTGGTCCATATGGGTCCATGGACTGAGCTACTGCCGCCTACTGGGTTTCACTGGAGGAAGAGACTCTCCTGAACAGGAAGTAACATCTTCATTGGTTTATCTTAGGTCATTGGGATCTTGCTGACCTGAATCACAAGGTAACACAGGTCTGAGGTTGCTGCAGTGACATGTAGAGTGAGTGTCACAAGCTGTATAAATATTGGGCTTTCACTACTTCAGCAGCACATTAGCCCGATCAGCAGAGCAGCAATCTATCACGCTTACACACACAAAACTTGTGTTTCTGAGACTAAGAGCAGAAATCCCTTCCAGAGGAGGCTATAATCCATGTCAGCACTAATGACAGCTGAAAGATTTGCCTGTAGAGGATATTTTGATCTCTGGTAGATTTGCTGTGATGTTTGAAAATTAAGGCCTTAAGCATTTTCCCAATCAAAATTAACCTAATTCTGAAATGACTGACTTTGTTACCTGATTAACAAACTTCATGGATAATAACTTTATGGAAAATTACAGCTTAACATCATTAATATCAGTTGAAATCTTACATATCCAAAATGTCTAAAAATTGACTAAAATACAACCTTATTTTCTAGCTTGACAAACACAACATTGTTGGGGTTAATCCAGTGAATCTTTTTAAAAAGCTGAGGAGGCACCAAATGCTCCAACAGCATTGGTCTGGACTCTTTGAGGTGACAGTAGAGAGTAGTGGGAAGCGAGCGTGGGATGCTTGGACTCACCAAAGCACAAAGTAAGTCCACAGCCTCCAGTATGAGCTCCTGGTGGCCGATTCTGGACACTCCCAAATCCTCCAGCTCCTGGTGGGTGATACGAAGCAGCTGGTCCCCCCCTACTTTCTCCTTCTCGAAAGTCTTGATATACTGCTGCAGGCAGTCATCCAGGCCTGAGGGATTTACACAGGAAAACTTTCAGTAGAGCTAAACAACATGAACATTTTGTTTGCTGGAGGCATCAGACTTTCTGATTTCTTATGAAACCTCTATTTGCATTATGTGTTAATAATCCAATAGCACTTGATATCGCTTTTCTTGCCAGAATATGTGCTGTAAATCTGTAAAGTGTGAGCGCAGGTTGTATTGAGTTAAGTGTGAAACAGTCTGTGTCAAGCAAGAATTCCGACAGATTCCTCCTCCTCAACAGTCCTGAGGTGTAGTTTGATCTTTAAACTAGAAAAAGCTTTCAGCTAAAAAGAGGCTGCGTGTCTGTGCTTAGCTTGTGTTACATCTTTCACTGCTGCTGCAGGTGTGAAGTCTTACAGTGAAGCAGTCGATGAAGTGCAGCAGACTAAAACAAATTGATTTTGCATCTCCTGTCTCCATACATTTAACCTTATCAACGGAGGATTCAAACTGTGCTGTGTTAACACATGCATCAATACAGTATGTACCTGTTATTTGCACACAGGTGGTATTTATTTCGGAAGCATTGTATTGGACTGCATTATGTATAGGTGTTAATCGTTTTATGTCCACCCTCTGTACTCTTAGCTTCCTACCACTGTCCTAATGATCTCAAATTATGTAGAAACAATGTACATTGTGTGTTGTAAATAGCAAATTCATTTTAACTCTGTAATTAAATTTTGATTTGATAATTGAGTTTTTGACTGCTTTTTTGATTTTTCTTTTTTAAGAATTTTTTGGGGCTTTTATAGGCTTTTTATAAGAGCAGCTGAAGAATGACAGGAAAGGGGGGGAGAGTGAGGGGATGATGCCCAGCAAACTACCGGGTGAGCTAGAGGTCGCTCCCGACTGTCAAAAAACCCAAAGATACTAATTTTACTATCGAAGAAGAAATACAGCATTTCATTAATTCAAAAACAGCACATTTCAAAGTTTCTTAGCAGTACAGTCTTGCAGACTTAAACGATTAATCGATTATTAAAATAGTGGAGTCATTTTCTGTCGATTGAAAATTCAATGAATTGTCAAATAATTTCAGCTCCAACACATTTATATACGTATTTAGTCTATATCATAGAGGAATGTCACCTGAATGTGCTCTGAATGCTAACTGGCTATCCTTTCACCAGACAGAGAGGGTAGCCTTTGTATGTTTGTTTTCTATACACTCAGTCTGTTTCCATCTTCTCAGTAAGAGGGACACACACACACACACACACACACACACACACACACACACACAAACACCTCTTTGCTCATCTCATCTTCTCATCGCTGCAGACCAATCATATACATGTGTCTCAGTGATGTGTCTAAACCTGATCAAGCATTCAGATCGGGTTTAGCTGGCAGCTAAACGGTGGAGAGGGCACATAGGGAGTTTCATGGTTTTGCATAAAATTTAAAGGCTTAACTAATCAGCCTCTTAACCAAGTTAATTGAGACTCATTATGTCAATGAAGTATTCCTCATGTTGCCATAGAAACCATGAAGCAGGGTTTTGGCAGGGATTCTCCCTGACCGCAGGACCAACTAAAGAAATACGTGAAGAGAGGACATGATGCTTTTCAAAAAGTGTAGCATGAGACATCTAGCTTTCATAAGCAAGTTCATTAGCAACTTACCCCCATGGGATTTTACATTTTTATGTCAAGCATCATATAGCACTATTTTGTTTGTTTACTTATGTTTCAAACTGAAACACCATATCTGTTTCATACTTGTCCTCTTCTGGCTGTAGAAGCGTGTAATAGAGAGCCCCTCTAGATGGAGTATACTTCGCTGATTGCACTAAGTAATCTCCGCTACATACATTTTTCTGTCCATGTGATCTACGGGTCAGATTAAGAGGCACGCTGAAGAGAAATAAATTAAAAGCGCAGCACTGACACATCCTGATCTCCATTCTAGATAATCCACTGGTAATGTGAGGTAAGAGAGATATTTAAGGCTGTTAGCCTTGTTAAATAGATTTCTGTTAATCTGACTTGTCATTGATCACTATCAGTGACTGTCACTGTGTGCAAGAAAGACTGAAAGAGAACAAATATAAAACTGATACAGTATGCTTCACAAAACATAAATTATGTTAATGCACAATGCCAGGAAGAGCAAAGAGATTACACTAAGCCTGCATTAAGTCTGTGCCTCAAAACACACACAGTTCATGAAAACAATACTAGAAATGTACATATCATATGTGTATGCAAAGCTACCATGCACTGAACACACATTCGGTCAAAGCTGGAATTCTTTGCTCTTTTGTGAGGAGAATCTTTTCTTCTCTTTTTCTTTGTCACAGCTGGGACACAAAACACTAACAGGGGGTGGAGAGGGATTGTGGGAAGGCCATAGGGTGCCCCTATTTGGCTTCCAGTGACATCATAGAGCGGTATGATAATAATGGAACCTGTGAAAGCTTACGACAAAACGCTGCCAGTCCTCAGGAGCTGAGAATGGATGTGAGACAAAAACAAAACCCCCGCTCGGTTTTCTCTCCCACAGTGTCTCTCAGTGCCACTCTGTCCCTCACTTTAAATTACCATTACTGGGCTCTGGGCACAGAATTGTCTCTGCTCCACTTGTCAGATGTGGGACACTGAAGAGCCCTCTCTCATTTTCAATCTACAGCTTCTCGCTCGCTACATTTTTCATTTGTGCTACCAGCTACTTTACATATCATCTTAGATCTCATTTAAACTGTTGTGGCCATTCTGTCTTAGTCGTTTCTACGCATCCTATCACCCCTGTGTCTCCTTTGTCTGTAAAAATCCTCCATGAAGCTATACACTGTCTTTACTGAGCCAGCACACTCACACACACCCTGTTTCAAAGGCAGCATTAGATTCAGGTATTTGTAATACACAACTCATACCAAGAGAGGTCTGATGCTTGTAATCAGAATATGTCTGAGCCAGCAGAAAAGGCCCTACAGGCTTAGAGTTATGAGTAAGTGTGCATATGTGTGGAGGCGATAAAGATGTCTATGTATGTTTCATCGGGAGCATTTCTGAAGGGCTGTGGCATGTGGCTCTGCAAAACAACATAGATAACTGAAACAATTTTTGCACTAACAGACAAATACACAGACCTACTGAGTTTAACATATTTTCTTACATCTTGTACATAGTAACAGCACCGCCAGTGGCAATTGCTTTGTAATGCAAACAGACAAAAAAGCAGAAAATCTAATGAGTTATCTGTGCCCTGGCAGCAGCTTGTGTTGGCCATTTATAGGTCTTGGACAGACAATTTCCCTCTAAGGATCCTCTCATCCAACACAGCTACCACATTTTATCAATGATGAATTCATTTGAACAACTATATATTAAGCTTTCCAACTTAATTTGAATGCCCAGGCCTTCATTATTCACAGTTCAGTTTAGTCAAAACATCACTTTCTCTCTTGGATGTCAGTTAGCCTTAAGAGTGCTTCATAACCAAACTGGATCCTATCTGTGCACGTTTATTTGAACCTCATTTGTCTGCTGGATGTTTCCCAAATGTGAAGCTATGTTCTGATTTACACTCTAATGATTATGCCTGAATAAATACCTCGAGCTAATATAGGCTACTCTCAAATACTAATGGGAGAGCATCAGCTTGGGTTTCAGTGTACTATGAGGTTTTTAAACTATTTCTCAGCTGCGACTTCTTTATGACTAAGAACATCTTAGATCAACATTTGGCAGTTGGCTTTACAAGCTCTGACATTGTAGAGCTATGACATAGGCTAGCTCTTATTTTATACATTGCACATATCAATCTTGTTCGATAGCCTAACTTGAAACATAGATTCTGACCCCAGATCTGAAGAAAAGGGTTATAATTTGTGTGTAATACTGGATCTCCGCTATGTTTCCCAGTCTCCTGCGAGGCAGCCCGCGCGTTAACAATGACCACCGCAGGACACAATAGAGGTTTTAAGGTTTGAATGTGTTGGGCTCTGGAGAACATGTTGCTCTGAAAGGACAAGTCGTCTCCACATTGTGTAAGACTGAAAAATCGATCAAATAATTTAGGGCTGGCTGTAATAAAAAGCATCTAGAAACCGCATGCCGTTGAAGCAAAAAAAAAAAACCGAGGCTCAGCAGGTGTTTTGTTCTCCTTTTGGCATCTCGAGTGAAATCTGTGTTGAAATGCGTGTCGACTCGCAGCGCAACACTGTATTCGTTGCAATATCGCAGTTTGGTGATATCAGTTTTTATTTGGCTAGCATCGTGCCTAAAGCCTTACCTTTCATCCAGTCAACCACTTGACTGGAGCTCCACTTGCTCACAGGCTCCATAACCAGTGCCATGGAAGAAGTTTGCTGTTCACGCTTAACAAAAGAAAAACACCCCCAATAACAAACCCACTTCCCCTCCTCAAAAATGTTTTAAAAACGAGAGAATAAAATTAGAAATTAAAAACACTAAATAAAAGGGCTCTGTGAAATCTTCTCTGCGGGTTTGGGGTGTTTACAAACAACACGAGGTAGGTCCAAAAGGTCCAAAATATCGCTTTGACAAGGCTGAGTGCAGCCCAGCAGACTTATGCACATTCCTGTGCTGTTTGCTCGATTGAAAGAGCTCCTTTACTTGTCATTCATGTCAGGCTCAGTGGCGGTAATGCTGGTGGGTCGCTGCCCGACCCCCCCGCCCTTCCAAAATACATCCCAGTACCATCCAGGGCGGTGAAGAACAACGCACAGACTGTCACTTCATACTCTGGAAAGGTTGGGTTCCCTCTGAGCATCCTCCCTCATGTACAGACATGGAGTCATAGCCTTCACCGTGCGAAGTGTTTATGTATGAGGGGTGATTGGTGCCACAAAGAGGCAGGAGGAGTTTTAATGGGAATTAATGACATCCAGATTATACTGGATTTTGGTAACAACAGCTGAGAAGCCTACACGAGAAGCTTGGCTGAGTGGCAGCACGTATTTGCACTGTAGTTCAGGCATGAACAAGCAGAAATTGGCAACCATGTAAAATGACAGCGCTGACTTCTTAAAAGAAAATAATACTGTAATTGAGATTTGTAGATCATTCAGTAGTTTTACACAGGACAGTTGAAACACTTTTAATTAAACTCAATTTACAAAGCGATATTATCGCACTGAAAGCTAATATTGTGTCACTAGCAACCTACACCTGTCATCTGTCAAATACAGTTGCATTTTCAGCTTTGAACAAAACCGTTCAGGAATTATTACAGCAAAAGTGGGACGTGCGTCATTTGTCCCTCCTGGCCGGGACAATTGAAACAGCATGGGGGGATGGATGAAACATACAATTTAAGCCATTTAAACTTCCCACAACTTCAATATTTTACTACATATCATGAATGTACTCCCAAAAGGTGTTATTTTAGATAGATTGTTGTTGGGCTATACGTCTTCGTGAATGTCTGTTAACAACTAATCGCCGTCATCATGAAGTGGTTATTGAAATATCATGCACTTTGGAAGATTCTGCCATTTTTATAGCTAGAACAGTAAGTTTTCCCATTTATATCATGTTTCTAATGTGGAAAATGTTGTTTCACTAGGTTTTTACATGGGTTAGGGCACTGCACATCCAAATAAGTGCCGTTAACGACCCACAGCCCGTCAGTCTCCATAGGATGACATGGGAAAACTCAACCCTCTAACTGGTGGGCTCAAATATATTTTCATCTTTCTAAAACTGCTTTTCCATGTCTCACCTCCATACATTATTGTATAAACACAGATATTTGTGCATTTACTTAAAATTCATGGAGTTACAGCCAGGTTGGGATGGTTGAAACAGCTGTTTCAATCGTCCCGACATAGATACATGCCATTATAGCTTGTTTTGCTTTCCATGTAAACAAGCATGCAATATGAAAGTCTGGGATTGTGGAGAACACTAAATGGTCTACTGAATAAGCATGTAGTCGAACCTTTAAATGAAAAACACTCATTAATAATCAAAAAAATGTAACCGCTAATGAAGTTTACTTTGGACCATCAAAACTCGTTTATCGCCTGTAACTCCGTGATGAAAGGAAATAACAGGAAGATATTTGGCTGATAGAAGGAGGTCAACATGCTCTATGTTTTGACCTAAGGAAGTCTGTCTATAATCATTGCACTCGGTGAAAACTGGAATGTTTCATCTGTCCCGCGTTTCAATCGTCCCGGCTCTCCCCTATAGGGAAGTAGTGGTGATAGTACAGAATGTGTTAATTGGTATACTTTTACATAACAAAAGTTCACTGAGGGCAATGTGGACAATCATCGCACCAAAGCAGTTTTTTATTCAATTAAGTGAACTCACTGCTACTATTACATTTCCAATCTATGCGGATATTCTGTGAGTAGGCTATTTTGCCAGTTTCAGATTTGCCGCTGGGACTCAAGTCGGTCTCACAATATTTTGTTCATTAAACCTTGTGATAGTGGGTTATAGTTTGAAACCTTGACCCCATCTGTACAACCTAAAACTACACGAAAAGCCACAGGGAAAATCTTTATCATCTCTAAACAAACAAAAACAGCTTATGTAAAAAAAAAATAATTACAGATTCAAAATGCTTATTTATAGCATAACAGCAGTTCATCTAAGTTAATATGAGTTAATGTCCTTGTGCAGAATATATGATATTGTGATAGCCTATATAAAATCCAATTCAGTGACACTCCCACCACCACACAACCCTGCAGCAAATCGCCTGATTGCCTTTTTTGGTCTGAATGTAGCTTAAAAGAGCCCCAACCAACCAGTAGGAGTAGCTAATGCCATAAAAAGAATGTGATCCCTAACTGGCTTCCCCCCCAACGGACACTGAATTGAGCATTGAGCAATTGGAAGCATTGTAGTCATGGATTAGGTTATTAGTTATTAGTTGTATCCGCGCTAACAGCTCCTATAGTGGTCTTTGCTCCAGTCTGGCACCGGACACCCTGCGATGCCAACTAGCTCTGCGGCTCGGCACGCTATTTAGGATTCACAAGGAGGGCCGACGTACGCAACCGCGGGCGCATGCACGGGATGTGTGTGTGTGTGTGTGTGTGTGTGTGTGTGTGTGTGTGTGTGTCCCCTACCAAAGCAGAGAATTAGCTCCACACATTCACGTTCATTATAGGCTAAGTCTTAAATATATTTGGAATATCCATTGAAATATTCACATTTTACATGAAAAAAGTTACTCTCCAGTTGTGTCCAGTTATGTGTCCAGTTTGGGACGTCGCATAGTATTACTGTATGTGCTGGGGTACATTTTCACATAATTTATATACAAGTGGACACCTGAGTATTACCCTCATATTGATATAAAAACACCCAAAACATGCTTTTAGGGATAATGTAGTCAAATATAGTGATTGTGATGTCATAATGCAGCAACAAAGTAATCTGTATTTTCTGTCTTTAAAAAACTACTAATAGATTAAAGGTCAAGGCTGGTGATAGTCTGTATTTTTTAATCAATAAATCCCAGACCCAAACCACAGCCTGATAAATCTTCTTCCTCCAAAAACACATCAATGAGCAGCATGTTGTTAGGAAGTGATTAGCTAGTAGTAGGCTATACAGGTCATACTGTACATACTACAAGTAGCTACAGTGCATGTAAATACATAAGTCAAGGTGCATTTATTTACTACAAATTGTTTTAAGACAAGAAGAAAAAAGAAAAGAAAAATATAATATCGATTCTACCCCCAGGCCGCCAACATATCCTATCCTATACGCATGTTAAAGATTGACGTTCTCAGTAGAAAAAATTGGGCTTATGAATGTTGGAAAGTATTAAGAGACAGCTTTGGTACATTCAACAAATATTGTAATAAAATATAACTGTTTGTGCAGACATGTTGTGTATTTTTTTTTTGGGGGGGGGGTGGCTCGAAGGGGGTTTAGCCCAGGGTGTAATTCAATGTAGAACCGCCACTGTGTGAAATGTTTTAAATAGATTTCCTGTTTGTTTTTAAATGGGCACCAGCAATTGCAGAAGTTCAACTTTGTTTCAGAATCGGCTTTATCCGATTTTTTCTGAAAGCAAGATAAATACTGATGGCATATGCTTGTAAAAAGAACTGTCCATTTATTCTCTATGATACATATGACAATGTGACTACGACATGAGCCACTAATAAATTCATTCAACACAATGGTTTTCGTGACAATGATTCCTTTCCTTCTGCTCCAAGCCATCGGGCACTAATCACCCCTCATACTCTCCACTGTTTCCTCTTGCTGTCTTTGTCGCTGATGCTCCCTCCATCACACAAAGCGCAGTGAAGCGGTAACGAGACAAGGAAGCAGACATGCGCCTCGCTTTTGTGTATGTATTGGTAAACAGCCTCAGGGTATATTCACTGCATGAACAGTCATACAGCAAATACATTTAAACTGAATCTAATAACCATATAGATAAAAACATAAATACACTGATGAGTTCATGCACACTTTTTGTTTCTACATTATTCTTTAGAGATTATTTAAGTACGCCATACTTGTTTTATAATTAGGTTCAACAACTCTACAGCAAAAATAAATGATGAAAAGTAGGCCTATTCACATCCAATTAAACTCTCAGAGAGCAAGTAGGCTAAACAGCATAAAGTGACAAAAACCAACATGCCTGTAACCAATAACCAATCTTTTACTAACATTTTTCAAAGTGTTACCGAAACCCCGCAGTTCCAACACTGACATTCAACATAATCAATAATCATAAATAAGTACAGGGACAGGAAGGCATCCTGTGTGAAGCTTGAGAATGCGACTGGACTTCACTTGTAAATGCAAATTAAAATAACAACTGAATAAAATACAAGCAAGAATACAGCTCTAATTAACACCAGCTGTTAGGCTTTATTTTAACCTTTATGAATCATTTTGTAAAGGAAGATAGCAGCCAGGACACTCCAGCATTCGCCCTGCACACAAACAGTATGCAGTCACATTTGACACACAGTATGAGTCGTGTATTAGCTACAGCAGTGCAATACATTTAGATGAAAATATTTGTCTTGTTGAGGGATGCAACACATATGCAATAAATTCATGAATTACATAACAATAGCCTACTGCTAAACCATACTCATAATACCTTCTCCTCATTCGCTAATGCTGCAAAGATTTTAACCAAAGCTTTATAAATTGCCATAAAGGCAACCCCAATTATAAAGAAAATTTGAGTTTTAAACATCAATGTCTGTTGACAGGTCTTACACAGTAGGCTACTAAATAATAGGAAAATGTTGCATAAAGCCTATTGTGATGCTGGAGGGGGTTCACGTGACGTTAGTTGCCTCAATTTATGTCACTTGAGTCAGCGTCTGTTGGGTATGAGTACTTTGAAACTACTAAGTGAATGGAAAAACTAATCTGGGGGTGTGAAGTTAGAAAGAAGTAAACTTACTAGACCTCTGTCGCCCGCTCCTCATCTTTGCGTGATGATACATTAGCCGCTAGTAGTATAACACCTGAATCTCCAACCAAATTCTCAGCAGTTGAGTTGTATTGTGGGTAATGTAGAATGTAGTAAGAAGAATGAGTGGAATAAAGTAGCCTACACAATATCTCTGGTCTGGCTGCATCAATTTTTATCCTTTTTTAAAAACTGCTCATTGAACAATGTGCAATGCTAAACCCTTATGAGGCTGTTTTTTGGTCACTAATCAGGCCTGATTTAGGCCAGCTGTGCACCCTCTGTTTTCACACATAATGTTCTGAGTATTTATCTTGCTTCAATTTAAAAATCATTCAAAAGGTATATCATTGTTCAAGTGTATTATTATGATTATTATGATTATTATTATTATTATTATTATTATTAATAATAATAATAATAAATATTAGCAAAAAGCACAGTAAATAAATTGTCTGGGGACTTTCACTGTAAACTGATATTCAGCTGAAACACTTTGTCATCACAAACATATCAGCCACAAGCTTCTTTTTTATTTTTACTTTTACAATCATTGTATATGTTACTAATAACATTAATGATGGCTCTGTTTTGTGTGAAGTGTGACAGTGAGCTAGTATGCACAATACTACAACCCTGGACTTAAGCAGCTAAATGGAATTCAGCCACCATTATTATTAATGTTACTATTTACACCTGTGCTTTCCCTACTGTGATAGAAATGTCTTTCATGTGAAAAAGGGTATTACTAATGTTTTATGCAGTAAATTGTTGATGCTTACTTGATTCTGCATGCAGGATGTGTTTATTGCATAGTAAAATACTCTGAAACTTGGGCCTCAGCACAGTAATTAACCATTTAGAATAATAAACTTGAGTTCACATTTGAACATAGGCGTCGATTTCGGTGGGGACGGTGGGGACGCGTACCTACCAGATTTCGTCATGAGTCATTTTGTACCGACCACTTTTTTTGAAAACCTCGAGCTCAATTTAGTTTAAAAAAAAAAAAAAGTCCATAAGACATATAATTCTTGAGCGACAGATGCCAAAAAATCCACAACAATCTCTATCCCCACAGAGCAGACACACACACACACACACACACACACACACACACCCGCTCTGCTGCTGCGCTGGCTGCACGCTTCTCTGTTCACAACACTGCCTGTCGGGACATTCTGCTTAACGTAAAAAAAAAGCTTAACGTGGTTTAATGTAGGCCTACCTAAACAACGAGCAATCATCACAAATGCAATTTCTCATGGCCATATCTTGTAATGAACACTTAAGCCTGTCGAAAGAACTAAACCGAAATCCAACGATTATAGAAGTTATCTCACATTAGCGTTGTCTTCTTCATTGGCGCCTATGGCGAGGAAAAAGCTTGTAGGCCTACCTAAACAATGATCAATAATTACCAAATTTCTCTCTCATATTGCTCCTCATAACCACTGAAAACTGTCAAAAAATCGAACCACAAATGTGGTGATGATTGATCGTTGTTTAGGTACATTAAATCACGTTAAGCTTTTTCACGTTATGACTTATAAACCCCATGAGAATAAAAGTTATTGTGTTTGAGCCATATACCGTACCCAGAGTGATAGAGAAATATATGGCTCCTCTGACCGTACCTATAAAGAGTTTTGAACAGACTGCATGTTGTTCACATTTTAGGTGTCCTGCCTGTAGGTGGCAGAGTCTGCGTTATACGTTTTGCTACCCACGCAATAGGACACGAAAGAAGAAGAAACTTTGACTTCCTGAATCAAACTGACAAACGAAGGTAAGTTAACGTCTATTCGTGGCATGAATAGAAGGTAGCAATAATGTATTTATGTAATTACCAATACGTTTTTATCTACATTTTGACCATTATGAAAGTAGCTAGTGTTATAATTTTGCATAAAACTCCCTTGCCGGGTTCGAGCCCGTCCAGTCTGTAACGTCAGCGTTAGCGTCCCAAATCCAGAGTTTGAAGCTAACGTTAACTAACTACCTCAAGTTAAATCATAAACGCATTATAAAATCCCGTTTAATTTAAAACTGACATTATTCGCGATAATGGCGCGTGGAGAGGTCGGCGGCGCTGGTGAGACGTCTGCCACTGAAATATCACATGGGGAGAAATGAGGGAGGACGAGTGAAGTTGAAATACCACAAAATGTCAAAACTAGCTAGACTATGCAGCAGTTAACGTTATGCGAGCTAAAGCTGCTAACATACCATTGTTTCTGTTAACATGGTCCGTCAGTCAGACTGAACGATGTGCAGCTTCAGTTTTATTTTGTTAATTCGTGAGAAATATGATAAAGAAAGACGGGCTTCATCTCCAGGGGGAACCAGAGTCTTACTTACTTATATGTGGTCCAACCTGGGGCTGGTGCCCTTAAAGGAGTCCCTAATTAAATATGAGGGTTTATTCCCTTACCCAAACATTTGCTTGTATCTTCTAAAACACTGGTGGTCGTGTGTTACAGTAAAGGTAAGCAAAATGCTCAACACAAACCGCTATTCTCTTATTTCTGGGCTCAAAATGAAAACAACTATGTCACAATCCAAAATGATCATGCATCTATTTTTTAAATGTCAAAGGCAAATTGATGATTGTGGTTGTGCTTTATTTCATCGTTTAATTGTTCTGTTCTGTATCTACCATAAAGTCTGCAACACTAAACTGTGACATAACATTTTTCATTGCCAAAGGCGATTTAAATTCAATAAAATGTAAAGAATTTAATTTTGAATTTACTGGAGATTTCTCTTACCTACCTTGCATGCAATTATCTTTTTACAAGGCAATGCAGTATCATAATGTAGCCTAGACACAGGCTGAATAAGCTTCCAACAGAAGAAACCTGAATATCTGGTTTGGTGTCAAGTTCCTTACACACCCTGATAGAGAATTAAAGAACCAATATATTGTATTTCTCATGTTTGTTCTTATGCAGGTACAAAGATTACTGTCCTGAGACCAAACCCTGGAAAACCAAAAGTGATCGCTGTATGCATTTGTCATGTTAGTCGTTGGCTGACCCTTTCCATAACATGATGGACGACATTGAAATGGAGGGGATGGTCACGCCGTCAGGCAGCTCTTCTATCGGGGATGCCGTGTCTGGTAGAGGACCACAGGGTGGACAGAGTGACACTAATGAAGATGAAGACAACCTCTACTACATCCCAGAGAGAAGACCTTCTCTGGACCTGGGGCCGAGTCCAATGGATACCAGCCACTGGTACTGAGATTTTTCAATTACAAGCTCTAAGGGTTCTCTCTCTCACTGTAGGGTATTATTTTATGGAAAGTAGTGAAAATATATCTGAAGTTGAAAAATTACTTCTAGCCCTACAGTGCTGCTCATGAGGATAGGAACCCATGCTAAAGTTGACTAAAAAGAGGAATAAAAAAAGCATCTTTTGGAAATTGATCTTAATGCCTTAATTGAAAAAATTAGGAAAAATCCAACCTTTAAGGACAACAATTTTCTTTGTGACTGAGTAATGTATCGTAAATAAATAAATGTTCTTACTTAAAATACAGGGGTCATAAGTAAGTACACCCCTATGTTAAATTCCCATAGAGGCAGGCAGATTTTTATTTTTAAAGGCCAGTTATTTCATGGATCCAGGATACTATGCATCCTGATAAAGTTCCCTTGGCCTTTGGAATTAAAATAGCCCCACATCATCACATACCCTTCACCATACCTAGAGCTTGGCATGGTTTTATTTCAGTTAGCCTAATAGCTGGTTTGATTTGCATTGAGAGATGATTTTATGGAAAGTACCCCATGCTAATCTCTAGGTATGGGGTCAGGTCATCCTTTATCAGGATGCATAGTATCCTGGATCCATGAAATAACTGGCCTTTAAAAATAGAAATCTGCCTGCCTCAATTAGGTGTTCTCAAAGATTGGATTTTTCCTAATTTTTTTCAATTAAGGCATTAAGATCAATTTCCAAAAGATGATTTTTGTTTTTGTTTTTTTATTCCTCTTTTTAGTCAACTTTAGCAGGGGTTCCTATACTCATGAGCAGCACTGTATACTATCATTTACTCTCTGCAGAGGTACAGTACAAAGTGAAAAGAATGTTACTTGTAACAATGAGGTGTGTCAGCTCAGCATTTCCCCTATTGGACTAAAGGAAGAACTTAACTTTTCTTGCTCCATCTATCTGTTTTTATGTTGAATTACCTTGGTTAAATACAGGGGTAATTGGGTGTAATATACCTGAATTAAATGTGATAACTGTATCACATGAAATCCCACTTCTCCACCTAAGTTTCACGGTTGTCTTTTTGGTTTAAAAAAAACCCAACCTGAACCATGCACAGAAATAAAACAAGAAAACTAAAGCCTAGCGGTTCACAAACCGCAGAATCAATACAAAGCCAAGAAAATAAAAAAGGTAAAATTAGTCCATGCTTGTCCATGAACTTTAAGTCCCTGTCCCCAATTCAAATACCCTAGACTTTGACAGGCTTGGTGCTGCTTGAGAGAAAGCACTACGTTAACAATGGGCTGCTTATCTGGCATGTACTATGGAAGCATGTGATTGTTTATGTGGCCACTGAGCAATTAACAAACTTTTTTTTTTTTTTCAGGCATTTTGTGGACCCAGCCTTTTCTCCAGCTCTGAGCTACAAATCAATGACAAGTGAGGAGAACTTAAGCAACATGGATGACGAAGAGGGATCCTCCACGAGGTACAAACAAGACATTTCCAAACAAACGATTTCAAAGCTTAAATCAGTCCTTAAATTCCTGCATTCATCCCGGTAAATCCCAGGAAGCATCTGTGCTTGTAGTTTGTACCTTTCAAAATACCGTACCTTGTTGTTAATTTCATTGTAACGTTGTAAAACTGTAATGACATTTTGTAGAATATACTTTAAACCCTCTTGTCATCCTGGTTGTAGGCTCCAGCTAAACAAAGCAGATTCATACTCTAGCTGCTACTCCTTGGACAGTGACGATTGTGAAAAGATCATCCCCAAGTAAGGAATACACACCTATGGCCTTGCACTTAGACATGTTAGTGTGTGTAATTACTAAACTGACACTAACATATGTTTACATCTCTCCACTGTGGCCTCACCAGGGTTAAAAGCAAAGATGATGCTGCCTCAGAGCTTCCTGACGCACCTGAGTTAATCCAAGACCCAAAAGAGATTAGGCATCCTTCTCTGACAGTGGCTTTCACTTTCAAGGTTAGTTTGTGTTTCCCTTTTTGTCTTTATCAGTTTGTTTAAAAGCACATTTAGGACAGAAGCGTCTTAAGATTTACCGTATTCTCGTTTTTCGGTCAAATGGCCTTTTGAATGGGAGTGGTAGGGGCACTTTTATGCTAGCCTCAAAATAGCTATTTTTAAAACACTAAGAAGGCTCGACACAACATGAAACTTTGCTCGAAGTATCACCAGGGGCTCTACACCTTAACGAAAGCATTGAGAACATTGTTTGTGTACCCAGAGTTTACTAAAAAAGGTTTTTAATAACTCACCATAGCTCCTTAACAACTCACCATAGCTCCTGTTGTTTCCGGCCGCTACCACCTCGGCAGTCAAAACGAGTCGATATCAAAACAAAAAGCCGCAGATTTAGTATATCCCTTGTGCACCGGTGTAGTTCATGTGTAGAGCCCCTGGTGATACTTTGAGCAAAGTTTCATGTTGTGTCGAGCCTTTTTAGTGTTTTAAAAATAGCTATTTTGAGGCTAGCATAAAAGTGCCCCTAGCACTCTCATTCAAAAGGCCATTTGACCGAAAAAGGAGAATACGGTAAATCTTAAAAGTGGCGTTTCCGTCCTAATTATGCTTTTAAACGAAAGTTTGACTCGGGTACATTCACAAAAAGACCCTAGGTTGCATTTTGGCGAGAGTTACGCTTTAATTTACTCCTCCTTTTGGATTCAGGCTATTTCTAAAACCCTTGGGAAGCTGTCCGAGGGGGACTTGAGGAGATTCAAGATGATGCTGTGGAAGCATTACCCACAGTCATTCAACACGCCTCCGCAAGGCATGGACATGGTGGACCTTGTGGATCGGTTGCTCGAGTGTCACAACCTGGAGTCGTCTTTGCAGATCACCCAAACCCTTCTTGAGGAAATTGGGCAAAAGGATATGATTGATTATCTCAAGACTTTGTGCCTCAGAAGTAAGTAGGCGCCTGTATTAATGTCTTATTACTGTTAATTTAATCTCAACCAAACTGATGGATAATATATTTACACAAGCCAAAGGAGATAATAGTCAAAGTGCAATTAAATCAAAGGCCATCCAGTTCACTGCCAGCTCAAAAGAAATAAATAAGAAACACATATTTACATGCACATTTTCCTTTTTCTCAGATGAAGTACGTCACGATTTATGCAAGACTCTGAAGAGTATATACAGCGAAGTATGTGACGATTCGGCCGAGCAGGGAGAGAAGAGGCCCGTTGACGATGTCTTCGCTAATCTCTTCATAACCACGACGTGTGATAATGGCCCAAATATTGAACATGAGGTCATGACCATAGCAAAGCTGGACAGCAACCAGAAGACAGGGAAACTGCTTTCTACTAAAGATATTTTGAGCGCTGAAAGGCTGGCGCATTCACACTTAAAGTTTGTGCTGATCACAGGAGTGGCAGGGTCAGGGAAGACGATGGCAGTCAGAAGGATAGTCCTCGATTGGATTGAAGAGCGGTCCCACCAACACGTGTCCTTCCTTTTTCCTTTGACATTCCGAGACCTTAAACAGTATGAGGAATCCAAGGTCTCCCTGTTGGAAATAATACACACACGCTACCCAGCAACAAAAAAACTGAGGGAGGAGGATTTTCAATGCGAGGAATGCAAAATAATGTTCATCTTTGACGGTCTTGATGAGTACAAAGGGAAGCTTGACTTTTATAACACTTCGCCTGTCAGTAACCATTCAGACCCTGTCGCCTTGAACGTTCTCGTGGTCAATCTCCTCCGGAATAAGCTGCTCTGGCGCGGCCTATTCCTGGTCTTCTCTCGGCCGCAAATAAAACGCTGCGTTCCTTGGGATATGCATTATGATGAGTTAGATGTGCGTGGTTTCCGTGACGAAGACAAGGACGAATACTTCAAGAAGAGATTTAAGGACCCAGATCAAGCAGCACAAGTTATTGCGTATATCACCTCTTGCAAAACCCTCCGCATCATGTGCCACCTGCCGTTGTTTTGCTCACTGGTGGCTGATGAGTACCAGCACATAGTCAAGGAACAGGGGCCCCGGGCGAAGCTGCCCAACAGCATCACCTACATGTACACAAAGCTGCTGCTTGCACTCACACGTCAGCGTCGCATATTTAGAGCTCCACTGCAAAGCCCAGAAAAAGAGACAGACTTCCTTGTGAAACTTGGAAAGTTGGCATTCAACATGCTGGAAAAGGGCAAGTTCAGGATCACCAAGCACGACTGGAAAGAGGTTGATATCGACATCGAGGAGGCAGTGAATGACAGTGGCCTGTGCACACAGTACCTCACAAAGCCATTTGTCTTGTATACTGAGAATTCCATCAGCTTTATCCACCCCACCATGCAGGAGTACCTGGCTGCCTTTTATGTGTTTTTCACCTTCAGGAACCAGGGAAAGAACATTTTTGAGCAGCATCTGAAGGACAAGGTGAAGGGGATGTTTAAGGGCCACAAGACAATGGAGCTGTACAAGAGTGCTGTGGACAGAAGCCTGCTGTGTGACGACGGCAAACTGGACATGTTCCTGCGTTTCCTGTTTGGCATGGCGCTTAAGACCAACCTGGAACTTCTCCAACCATTCTGCACATTTTCTGTAAAGTGTTCATTCATTGAAGATGCTGCTGCCCTCATCAGGAAGAAGATGGGAGAAAACCAGTATCCTGACAGGAATAGCAACTTGCAGCGCTGCCTGGAAGAGCTGGGTGTGTGAGCCTCAGAGGCAGCATCCAGTTGATGCGACTCTTTTAAACACTGATCACTGCACAAAATAGTTTGGATACAAAATAACTGTCGAGGCTTCCGCTGAATTCTAACGAGAGGAAAACTGTTTAAGACGTGCCTGTCGTGATGGAGAACCATGTTTCTCTCCTATTCAACCAACGTGCACTTATGGAGCTTTATACTGACGAACCAAAGATTTAGAAACAGAATCATTTGAGGGGAAGGTGTGATTTATTGTGTTGACATGGATTTAAAGAAGCTAAAGGGGAGAAAGGGATTTGGGGAGAATGTTTTCCCGTTTTTATACAATCAAATAATTTTGATGGCCATTATTAATTTCTTGTCTGCTGCTAGCTTGTGCTTGACATGACTTAAAATTCCTAATAGCCTTTTTAACTGCACTATTATCACAAAATCATGAGCAACATGACTATTGCCCTTTGTCATAATTTAATACTATAATTCAAAATATGTGAAAACTTAATTATTTTTGCTTTAAGTTTTGTTGATCCATTTTTATTGCTTGTTGGCCACTTAAATTATTGTTTTGTTGTGTAATGCAGTAATCACATTCAAGAGCTGTAGCTCTGTAATTGTTTATCATACAAAAGCATCTGTACTCTAATCCCTGCTAAATATTAAAGTGTTTATCTCAGTGTACGTTAATACAGGCCATGAAAGTACTGAAAGTGATATACAATGGAAAAAAGTGATCTCTTTGAAATAAGTAATACAGTTAAGAATAAAAATCTGGGGAAACAACCACAGGTTTCCAATAGAAGAGTTTGTGAGTGAATTGATTGATTTGACTTTGTCTCATCATGGAATATATTTTTTATATGGTTCAAATGTATACACATTTAAGATGGCTTATCAATTATTAGCAAACAGACACTGGAATGATACACAAACATATCCAATAGCCTAGCAATTAACTGTTACAATATTCTATATATGCAGTCAGTAGATGGTAGAGTCAATTATATAATTTAGGGTGCATTCAGGTCCACATACAATGTTGCTTCTGGATGTGGGGTTTCCTTGAAAAAAAGGATAATCCTCGAAATGCTGCATCAAATTTGTATTAGGAGAGGGTAATAATACACTCCAGTATGTTTGGTTTCACCTTAAAGTATTCCTTTCACAGAAAATTTAGAAGTTGCTTTTTACATTTTAACACTATTGGTCTCACTGATGGGAAGCCATCAGGAAAATAATGTGCTATTGTAGAACCAAATGCACCCTAAGTTTTCTACATTTCTTCCTCATAGTTCTCCCACCCAACAGTATAACACAGAATTACAATCCACAGTTTGCAAGTGAAGCATGGCTCAGAGCAGTGCACTTTTTACTGTAAGTGACATTCAGTGTTTTCTATTTTTTCCTACGTTACAGTTGCTTCTAACTGTTGCTGCTAACATGATGTTCTTTCGGGTCATTCCAGCGGCGTTTGTCACAACACAAGTGAAGGAGGATTTGAGGTCCTCTGACGTGACATTCTTCAACAGCAAACTCCTCTGTAGGATCGCACCCTCATCTAAAGTCGATCTAAAACAAACAGTCATAACGGCTCAGTCACAGGTTGGTTTCAGGATGTTACATCAATAATTACTTTTTATTACGTCCTGCTTTTTAACAGTAGAACTTCATACCCATTGTGTATCGATAATTGCACTTCATGGTCATTTCCATTCAAGTTAAAACTCAAAATACTCACTCATCTGATTCTACTATTCTGCCACTGCTGAGCAGGTCTTCAGGAAAAGTGTTGTTGACGAGCCAGTAGATGAGGGTCTCTTCACAATTTGCAAACGCTTCACAGTGAAGAAACAGCTGCTCACCTGTACAGAACATATCCAGACCAAATCATACACAATTACAGTATAGCTTCAATATATGTACAGGACCACATTTAAATGGCTTTATAATAAATAAATAAAAACCAATAACATAGTATTAAAGTTGTTGGTCATTTGTGTGTGTTACCTGGATGAGCTTTTATTTTGACACGCTCTGGCCCGATGATCTTTGGAGGTAAATTCTCAGAAACTGCAGGACGAATTAAGGTTAGCACAAAAACACAATCACATAAAAGTAAGCGTCACTCATAATATATACTGTACCTGGAAATCCATCTGCAAGCAGCAGACACAGGGATCCCAAAGCTGTTGCAGAGATACAACATATTCACAACCAATACCATAATACAGTAAAAAATGACTGATGTTGGTATTATTAAGTATTATTTACCTTTGAAAGCAAGTGACAGCTTCATATTGACTCCTCCAGCGAGAGCGTCTTGCAGTTGACTGCTGTTTAAGGTTTACTATATATACACACAAACATAATTCACTTCCCTACACCCACTCAAACACAATGCATGGGCATACCGTACATGGGGATTTCCTCACAAACTAGCCCACACATTTGTTACATAAATCAATTGTGCTGACTAATTCACAGCTCTCGGGCTTGTGATTCCAATTGTCTCAATATATTACATCATGCAGTTGACAATAACTTGGCTTTAAGTGTTGGAAAAACAAACCGCAAGGATAAAGACATCTACACACCATCTAAACCATATGACATTTATTAACTGATATTGAAAACAAAACATTGACAACAAAACAAAATGATCATGTTAGCATTGTTGTACACAGTCCGAGTTGGTAGACAGGTCTAAGTAAAAGTGAGTTGGCGTTATGAGGCATGTACAGTGACCAGTACCTGCAAAAGCCAACCACCTACCAGCAACTTTGGACTAGAAAATACACGGGACCTCGGATTGAACAGATCACAAAAATAAGACTGGCACCATCAGCACATTCACTGAGTTAAAGGACGTTCTACGTTTGTTTCTTTTCCCCTTCTTATTATATTTAGTTCAATAGTTTTAGTCAAGTTACTAACCGGTATCATAGCTTTGGTTTGTGCTTCCTGGGTTGCTCCACTTTCAGAACAGGTAAAGTTCACCTAAATAAAATGAATCTCTTTACAATTTTCTCACTTACATCTAGTGGTATTTAGCCATGCATATAGTTTTGGTTTTAGTTGGCCTGGCTTCATGATATCCAGCTCTGAGATTTCTGCTTTCACAGCAATACAACAGAGGTCAATTAAATTTAGTTAGTAGTGCTCAGCATTGAAAATGACATCAGAAAAGTGTCAGACTGCATCAAACTATTTCCTTGTTAGAAAGTAGTTTCTAAGAAAACAGCTTGCACAACCAAACCAAAACTATCAGCATGGCTAGATACTACAGGTGAGATTATTTTTTTTTGTGATTTAGGTGAACTGACCCTTTAAGTACAAATAGTTAATTGCGTTAGTGAAAACAGAAGACCTTGTTTGGAAGACCGTGACATTCCTCCACTTCAAATCATACAAACTTAGTGAAGGGGGGGTAAAGGTCAAAGTAAATATGACTATGTTTTGTCTGTTGGTATGGAGGAGTCCCTAAGACCATGAGGACATTCTGAAATCCTGTAACATCCAGTTTCCATCTTAACTACTGTATGAGGAGTTCTCTGTATTGAATATGATTAGCACTTTCTTCCCCATGACGCCTCCCGTCACATACAACGCATGACTGGCTACGAGGAAACCCACTCACGTCACTTGAGTTCAAAATGTAGCATCAATGTCAAACAGCTATATGAGTGATATCGTAAATGACAGTGGCAAAATGACTCCAGAGGTCATCTGTGTACACTGTGTACTTTGGAGGGACAGGGAGCAGTTACTTATGTTCATTTCCATTTAATCTTTATTACTCATGTGTGATAGCCATCAGACATGAGGATGAAAAACTCCAGCACAAACCTTTAACTAAGAATTAACAAACACCTAAGACATAAATTAGTAAAACGCACCTCTCTAATGATTTTTAGAACCGATTTACTAGGCCATAAAATGCACTAACCAATTATCAACAAATTGTGTGAAGCAAATCCTGGGAAATTGACACAGACATCCAAATTAAGATTATCAATAAAATTCAAATGAACTGTAAATAGATATGTGCCTATAAATATTTACAAAAAGTACAGACACTTTTTTTTTTATTTGTGTTTTAGTTCAATGTTAGGCCCTCAGTCTTTTGAGCCAGTGCATATCTTCTCTGTATGGCGTGTATGTCCATTTCTGACAGTCGATCCAGGTCACTCCAGGCCCAGGATGTAGTTGATGCCTTGAACAAATCCAATAATAACCGGCTGCCAGGCCACCAAGTACCGAAGCCAGTCTAAAAGCTGTCCATACATGACATGTGGCCTCTCCCAGCTAAAGAAAAATGGGTTAAGGAAAATTGAATAATAAATGATTAATAAATGGGTGAAAATATAAAGCCTTAATAACACATACAACTAATGGTGCATGACCAAGAGGAGGTAGAAACCACTTTCAGTTTCTATAAAAGGACATTATTATATAGAGTTGCACCGTTGACACAGTGGTCTTAAGTTTATACTCTGAGCCACAAAAAGGAACAGGAACCTGGTATACAACCTATAAATGTTTCATATCTCGTTCCAAATAGTCTACAATGAGCTGCCTGAAAATTCAACTAAACTTTTCTGTCGAAACTTCCTCTCTGTTGCAAGACAGATGTCTTTTTCCTGTAATTTGACATGACTGGTTTCCTGAACGTTGGCTTGATGTCATCTATGAAAAGGCCAAATTTAGGTTTGGACCTACTTTTACTTTTTTTTTTTAAACTGTCTATTGAGTTCAACAGTGTGGTTCCAGAAGTTAAGATGTCATTCATTTTCTGCATAAGGATTTTGATTATAAAATATAATCATAAAGTCTAAACCATCCAATGTAGACTGTGAAACGAAGATTTATGCTTCTGTAGAAGCTACAAGTCTGTATGAAATCAACCTCGTTTTATTCGCAATGTCATGGAGAAGTACTACCCTACCCACAATCCTAAGCGTAACAGCAACGTTCACAAAACGCCACTATTGTAATTGGTGGAGCTTGCTGTTACCATGGAAATGTTTACAGCACCCGCGAAACCACAAACGCCTAGTGAGCTGCTACCAATGACGTCTATGATCGTTTGTTTTGTTGCAACTATGCCTTTTTTTCAGTTTTCAAATTATTTTTCTGCATCGAATTAAATGTTTTATGGTCACAAATCATCTCGTAGTTGGTTGGCTTGGTTCCAGGCTTAAAACTCTTCATATAAGCACTTTCTAAAACATCAGTGGAGCAATTAGATTAAAATCACTTCCTGAACCCGAGCTGCATGCTCTCTAAAATTACACCAACTAACTCAGGAAGCATTAGAATATATATATATATATATTAAAAAACACAGCACAGAAAAAACAGTCAAAGCTCATGTGTGTGCAGAATAAAAAGGATACGGGTTACTGAACATCCTCTTCAGATCCACCTTCTCCTTGCAGTACGGGCACATCTGCTTCTTTCCGACGATACACCATCCTCTTATGCAGAACTCGTGGAACCTGGATGTGGAGTTAAGGCTTGGCACTGCATTATGTGAGCATCATTTCAAATACTGTCTGAAAATGTCATTACCTATCCGCTTATAGCTTACTTTTGGCAGCTGAAGTCGTTAAAATATGAAAATGCCTTACATATGTATACGTAATGCATGTGTAGCCATTGTGCATCAACTTGTTTGACCAATTACGGTAATATGTTTAAAAAAAAAAAAATTTAAAAAAAATAGACCGTTCTAGAAAACAATCACCTTATAAAAGGACAGAAAATGACTTGCTAAATTGGGTTAAATACAGACAACAGTTACAGCACTGGTAGACAAGGCACTAATGTTACAGGGTTAAACTGATATTTGCAAATTCAACTCTCATATAGTTACTAGAACGCAACAATTTTGAATTCTGAGGTTGATGCAAATGTCAATATTTAAGGGATAAAAACAACTTACATTGGCCTATACAGGGCAGCTATTTTTTAACAGTATAACAATGATAATGAGGTTGCTCCAAAATTGTTAACTTTCTGGTATCTTTTGCAGTGGACAATTTATTTATTGTCAAATTTGACAGTAACAGTAAAGATAAGAGCAAATTTTCAACTAAAATGGGAAGTTCAATTACTATAAAGCAATATCAACAAAAATGATCATATATATATATATATATATATATATATATATATATATATATAAATAACTTAAAAATTGTAAATTAGCTGTCAAATAAACAAACCGCAGCATACAATAATGTAATGAAATGTTTTTGCCTATCTGCCAATAAAGTTATATCAGCGACAAACCAATATAAGCCAATAATATCAGCCTCCTGATATTTGATTTGGGCTCAATAATTATTACTAGCATGCAATTCTCTATACTAATCTGTAAACTGTTGTTTACAATGGACAAGCAGCAGAAGATAACCATGGGGGAAGTAATACAAATTCAGATGAACAGGCCATCATAACAAACTATCTGACATAAAGGTCAAGCTAACTCTGCCAATTCCCTTTTGGGCAGCTAATTGAGTACACAATACAGTTCCGACACAAACCTATAATACTCCATCATGCAGCTCAACTTCTCCTTCACTGATAAAAAAGATAGTAGCATGAAAATATGTCTGTATCTGACAAGGAAGGATACACATGGTTGCAGGACAATCTGTATGTGTTCTCAATTATCCCCTCCTCACTGACATCTACAAGGATGGGCTGACCGCACACAGCACAGATATTGTCAGAGAGGTGCTTGGTTGGCATGCCGGATGCACTGTAATACTACAATAAAAAGAGAGATAACAGTCAGAATTACATTTTATCTTACAGGCATTACCTCCACAGAAACATACAGTGTTTGCGATCTGTGTACTAACCCCGACAGTTGAAGCCATGAAGTCGGCACACATCTCTGCAAAGTCCCTTCCTAAGACCCCGTAGTACAGACCGTAGAATAGTAGTGAAACGCCAAAGTCCATTGCATCCTCTGGCTTTATCCTGGACAGAGAAGGCACTGTATGGGAATCATGGCTCAGGTGACAGATATGTCCGTTTTATATTTTCAGTATACAGCAAAGACTAAATTTTTTTGGGAAGATTTGCAACATTCATTTTTAAAGATTATTTTTTGGGCTTTTTCCACCTTTATTTGATAGGACAGCTAGGTGAGAAAGGGGAGAGAGAGAGGGGGAAGACATGCAGGAAATTGTCACAGGTCGGATTCGAATCCTGGACCTCTGCGTCGAGGCATAAACCTCTCAGTATATGTGCGCCTGCTCTACCACTGATCCAACCCAGCCACAACTTGCTTTTAATTCTAGTATATTAATGTCAAGCTAAAATATTTTTTTATAAACCAAAAGACTTTTTACATATTTGTATGTGCATACAAAAGCTAAGAATCTGTTTCGATGATCAGCTGTTCCAGGTAGGTCTGGGCGATATATAGACTTTCTAAAGTATATCAATATGGGATGAGACAATACGTGTATAGTTTAATTGTTGCTTTACATAACCCATTTCTTCCGTAAAGCCACCATTCAGATCAAAAATACCGAGATGTGATTTCTGGTCCATATCGCCCAGCCCTAGTTCCAGGAAATCAAGAAATCTAAGCCAAAGATTGTAGGAAGTAAGTATTTAAATTAAGAAGTGGGAAATTGTTGGATCATCTCATTCAGGAAGGACACAGGAAAGTTAAAAGTATTTTCCAGTTAGTCTATTTTGAAAAAAAGAAAAACCTGCAGACGTTTGTTCTTTAGGTGGAGCAGAAGTAATATTTCATTCATTTGAAAACTGCCAATAGAGAATCATTTGACCACATGTAAGTGTAGTAGGTGATGTCTGGAAAGTTTTAAACAATTGGAAGGTGCATCTCTCTCATTTCTCTGAACATCAGAAACAGAGAGAAGAGACATCCGTCATTTCCTCGTCTAAAGGGAAGTTTCTGGGATAACTACGCATGTTTGTATGTCATTGTGAATCTTACAGTGACAATGCATTCATAAACTTATCACATAAGGTTTACTTCTCATACAACCAGTTTACCTTTACACATACAACTGAGGTCAGATATTGCAGTGATTCTCAAAGTGGGGTCTGGGGACCCCCAGGGGCCCGTGGAATTCTGCCAGGATGGTCCGTGAAAAGTTTTCAGATTCATTTATTTAAACTACGACATAAAAATGTATATATCTTTTTTTCCCCCCAAAAGGCTTCATAGTTAAACACATTTAAATTTGTAGATATGTAATAGTTCATAGATTACATCTATCAAATATATAACTCTTAGAACCTCCATATATGTCTAATATCTTTCTAATACATTCCTTTTGTGTTCTTTTACATACATAAGTAGGGTTGGGTACAGAAATGCGGTGCCAATAGGGCACCGGTTCCGACGTAAACGGTAGTAACGAGACTGAATAAGAACGAAAATTTTTCTTTTTTTCTTCCCCACAAGCATTGCTGCACGGGACACTACGTTACCTGGATTAAACAAAATAGTCAAAATGCTGACAGCTTACGTTAAGCGGTGTAAAGTGTGACTGTATTTCCCTGTAGAAGATTCCAACACCGGGACGTAACAGTCTGACTGCAGCTGTCGGAAAAACGACACACAGACGGTGCGTTTACTTGAAACTCGCCAGCCTTGTGGTGAATTCAAAGTTATTGTAAAATACCCTTTTCTCATCTGGTGCTTGTTTTTGTCATTTACCAGCAATTTACTGGTGAAATAAGTCATTGTTATAAGTTATTACATTTTTAATAAATCATGTAATTTTGACCATATGGCCTTAGCAATAAACATGCCGTTCTTTAATGTCGCCAACTGTCGTTTTGTGCTCCTTTATATATATATATATATATATATATATATATATATATATATATATATATATATATATATATATATTTCAGTTCAGGCATTAGCACCATTTTAAAACTATCATTTTAGCACTGGTATCGGGAAAAAAAAAAAAACGATACCCAACCCTATACATAGGACTATTGCAGTGTAAAAAGGCTACATCAAATTATCCTTGGTTGAAAAAAGATTGAGATCCTCTGAGCTATGGATTGCGTAAACACCATGAAGCAGGCAGTAAGTGTGTTACTGGCTTTTTTTCCTGATAAAGTCAATCTAATTCAATAATCCCGATGGGTGCTGGATTCTAGTAGTGCTTCTGTGCTTAAAAAGACAAGCAATCAGCCACAGAGCCACATTATACAAGACCTCAAATAAAGAAAAAAAATGAAGAGTAAAGCACCTTCAGATTACTGGTGTTTCAGGAGCATTGATGATCAAAGGGGGTATATAAAAAAAAAAAAAAAAAGGCAAAACATCATCATCTAGTGGCAGCCAAGTGCTACATGTGGAACAGACACCAGGAAGAAAGATTTTCACTGAACTTTATACTTCCTAAAATGGCAAGCTGGAAAAGATGACTACTCCTGTCACAGCAGCCTGCAGTTTGAAGGATTTTATTCTCAACGGTGTAAGTCAATATCCCCTGAAATATTTGGTTATGGTTCATTTAGCACCACTGACATTATATGAAACTGACGATACATTAAGGCTGTGCAATTAATCAAATTTGAAATCACGATTACGATTGTGGCTCCTAACGATGACAAAAAAACAGTAATAAAAAAAAAACGATTATTTTGCACATCACGTTTTGCAAGTCAGCGCTTATTTTGTCTTGTGTTCTTTCACAGTTCAAGGTGTTTTCACTGTTGATTTGCTTAACTGTTTCACTATTATTTTTCTTTACTTCAATAAATGCAACGTCTTTCCAGAAGTCATTGAGTAATCGTGTTAAATAATAGTGAATTGTTTCCGCTACAAGAAAAAAATTGGTGCTGGTCATGTGACCTGTAAGGTTTCATTTTACCTGCCAAATGGGGAAAATTCCAGTTAAATATTTCCAGTGTTTATTGCGCTTAAAAACAATTAATAGGCAGGCTATATAAACAATATCATCATCAAGGGATGTAGATTTATACTATTTTTATGAAATGTAGGCAACTTGCAATCAACAAATCAATGAACATAACATTTTAAAGTGTCGATGTGAATTAAAATAGGCATATTTTCCATTTGCTGGCAGAGGAAATAAAACAATACAAACTACAGTACAAACTGGCTCATTAAATTATAATGTGCCAACTTGAATCAGAATAATTATAAAGTGTGTCTCTGCAACTGGCGATGCGTATGTTAAGCCATAAGAGTTTGCCTTCCCCAAGGGGACTTCGCGGCGCTGTTTTGACGCTGTTCTGCAGATAGAAGCCTCTCTCTGCTTGCACACTGGAGAAAGGCGTTACGCAGGCTACTTTGGCCAGTTCGACCCACTGGGGATAGATTTCCCCGTAATCCCAATAAGCACCGCAGGCTGTTGAGAAAGTCAAGCCTCCGTAACCGCGGTGGGCAGTTATCTTATATGGCATCTCAATGTGCGTCTGTGGCATTAACATTAATGAGAGGGGCTGTAGCTGGTGCCCCACTTGCACTTTGTTGGCTTGATTTACGTTAGACCGGCTACTACTTGGTTTTATAAAGTAATTCACAATATTTCCTGTTTCGCCATTGTTCGGGCTTTGACTTTCCCACTTACTTGTCGCCGTTTGAAGTTTGTAAACCTACGGTAGTCTTCTCCTCCATTCAACCAGAGCGCGACATGTAGTTTTTTCCTCTACCGCATACGCTACAGTCATTATTTAAAATGAATAAAACGTGATTGTTCATTATTTTATTAGAACGAAAGATCACTGTAGCCTATTTCAACATGATTCAAATTGTGCAGAGGGAATTGTTTACACCGGTCTTTCTGACCGGAGACAATTAGAATTTTCGGTCCACATCATTTTTTTTCTGCCAAATGACCGGTAATAACCAGACAACAGAAACTCAGTAATCGTGATTGCAATAATCATGATTATGATTTCTTCCATAATCAAGCAGCCCTACAATACATACCTGAAAATTAGGTTTATACCAAAAAGTGTAAACATGACGACACTGTAGCCAACTATTCCTGTGGCATAGCTGATCTTGTAGAGGAGGAGGAACCACTTATACACCAACCTATAGTCGCCAAAGAGAAGGAATATGTACGTCAGAATATATCATGGAAAGTTCAATTCGCAAAACCTGAAAAGCTCTTTATTTACAGGAATTGTTTACATGTAAACAATGGTTATACCTCGGTGTGGTGCAGGCCAGCGGCTTGCGAGTGGCACGGTAAGAGATGTACGCTGTGATGACAGAGAAGATAAACCACGTGGTCAGGAACCTCCACCAGTGAAGTTTGGTAGTAAAATAGAGAGGAACTACCCACATCTGGAACAGAGTCACCAGCTACAAGACAGCAGAGCGTACATGTTAGACGATGCATGTACACCAGGGAGAAAACACACACACACACACACACACACACACACACACACACACACACACACACACACACACCTTGTGTGTCTTACATTGTATGACTTTGGATGTCTCTGTTTCCACTGCACAAGGACTAGCTGGGCGACGACAAGGGTGACTATAAGGATCAACACCATCTCTGCGTGCATGGCCTCATGACCTTTGTGTTTGGCATGCATTTTTGCATGCTCCACCCTGTGGAAAAAGAAAATCCTTAACTAATGGTACGTAGCTAGGAGCCATACAATTTGTATTTTTCATAGCAATGCCAGATTGGGGTGCCCTTAAAGGTGTACTTTACAGCTCTGAACATTGGTGTCGCCTAATGGCAATGACTGTGAACTGTTTGAAACTTCAATACAAATAAATCATAAAATGTCACTGTATACCCTAGACTGGCCAACCTCCCAGTTCACAGTATTTTTTGATTTGCTTCTCATTTGTCAGTAGTGGGTGCAAACTCCCTGTGCCCAATATAAAAGTTCTCAATTAGAATGCGTTAAGTTCTTTTCTTTACCAAAAAAACATTTATTAATGAGTTAAAATGCCTGCAAATGTAACTGAATTTTTGTTGTAAAGACTAGTGGTCCTTCTATCCGAATGCATTTCAGCGAGAAAATAATCATCATAATTAGAATAGGATTTATTGCCAAGTAACACAAGGAATTTGCCTTGGTGGTTGGTGCATACATTATCTTATTAAAAGGAAATGAACAATGAATGCAAAAGACACAATAACCTAAACAAATGTGTATTATTGAGTAATTTTATATCATTTTTTTTACAAAAATAAATGCATCATTAAAAGTGTGGCAAAGATACTAACCTCCACTTCTCTTCTGGTGAAAGCTTGGATACATCAAACTAAAAAAAGGGGGAAAAACTGAATAATTACCATTCTCTATCAAATAAGCAGCTGGAAAAACTGATAGCTTAGTGTGTCAAAGCTGGGTGACACCCCCACCCCCCAAATATCTATATTTAACAAAAGCAAAGTTATTAAAGCACAGCACTAAGTTGTTTGGCAGTTACAGTCCCTCCCAGCCCAAGTGGTTGGGCTGGTTTAGCTACTTTACCATAACCATAACATGAAATTAACAGCTAGCAGCAAGAGCTGATGCAATATTATTTCTCTTAGTTGTTGGAGCTTACTATCTGCCAACAAGGCAAATGAATGAAGGCTGGCAAAGGCTACACAAACAACTAACCAACTATGGATTGTCAAATCACACAAATTCTGCTAACCACGATGCATTTTCCTGTTTGAGTCATGATTTCCGCTTTTTGTTCCATTGAACAAAATAACTGTATTAGGACTAGATACTAATCCATGCACACACAAAAAAGCAGGCCATCAGGATCAGGGCACATTACGTCCACTAGTTACAGATTTCCATTCAAACTACATACACTTTAATCATCATTGAACTAAACGTGTGTATTTTGTCAGCCTATTGCAAAACGCACTCCGCTGCACCTTTACTAAGTACACTTACACATGACAGATTGCAACAGCTTTTAACACTTGTTTCGTTTCAGTTCACTGGGGTGTCTCCTGCACACTGAGCTCCTGCTCTGATATCAGTTTGACATATAACGTTAGGTTTGGTTTAACTAGAAGGTTGAAATCCCGCAGGAAGTGGTTTTGTTGCTTACCCTGGCTCGACTGATAGCTACACCTCTTGGCACAGAAAATGCATTAAGTGACCTTTTGCCCCGAGCAGCCACATCTCCTTTATTTGTAGAGTTCATTTCTGAACGTTGCAGCGAACATACGAGTGTAAAAAAGCTTTAATAAATGCTAACTTTATTTTACTTTTTTTAAAACAGCGTCTGAGCTAATGTCACTTTGACCAGATGAAAGAAACTAACGTCAACTAACTAACGTAACATGATTTGGTCATTAGCCGGCTAGCTAGCTTAGCATAGCTAATGCTTTCAGGGCGTTTTTCGCTTGCACTGCCGTTTTGTCAAACAATGCACGATCAGTTAACGTTACGTACAATAAACAATGCATTTTTATCTAGACCGCATATCTCTGCTTGAACAGCTCGCTTAACACTAACGATAGCAAGCTGCTTACGTTTAGCTAAACCCGTGAGTAACGTTAGTAACGTTGGTTAGCTAGGTAAATCCGAGTTCCGAGTTGGCAGCTACCACCCCAAAATAAATCTACCCCCATCTGTTTCATCTGTCATAAGACCTGGCTGTGGCCCAGTACTCTCACCTGGTGCGGTGCATCGTGATGCTCCAGTCCATGGTCATGCTCTACACCATCAACCTCCACCTCAAACACCCCGGCCATCTTTGGAGTGCTGCTTTACCGTTCCGGGCCATTAGCATTAGCAACAAACATAAGAGGGTCACATCCGGTCTTCTTTCTTCAAAATAAAAGTCGGAAATAATGCAAATCAAGTAGTAAACATAGACTGTAAAAAAGAATATACAGTCATTGGTAGTAAAGCTGTGCCTTTCTGTATTTGTCAGTGTCTGAAATCAATAGCTTGCAAGTTGTTTGATAGTCTATTGTTTTTTTTCCAAGACAGTCTGTTTTTCTGATTCTGATTCTCATCTATTAGCCTCTTTTTCTTATAACAGCTATTTTGTATATATTTGTTTCTGTATTTATTGTTTAGTTCATATGAATGTCCAATATGTTTGTTTGTTTATGTATTCACAACCACCAAGGCAAATTCCTTGTACCTACAAGTACCTACTTGGCAATAAACCTTTTTCTGATTCTGATTTTAATTTTGAAGGATCTGGAATTTTTTGACAGAGCTATTTACAGAGATTCATTTATCAAATGGAATATGCATGTAAAAGGGTCAAACTTATCAGTCAATCAAAATGAAACGCGAAAAATATCACTAAGACAAATCTACTGGATGTATCGCAACAGTCTTATATTTTTAATACAGTCATGGAATTTTAGACGCGATGTATTGTCTTGCAATATGCTTATATTGCAGAATATTACAGAAATCTTTTCATGTAAGGAAATGCATACAATTCTGTAAGTCGCACGTCGTTTAAACGACATTCATATGTGGTTGTTGAAGATTTTTATATTGCAACTGAACACACAACATATGAAGCAATCCTGCTGCTGAAATAAGGAAGGATAATTACATCCAAAATATCTAAAATGTTTTCTTAATACCATAATACATCCATGAAAATATCGCGGCAGATTCGACCGGAAAATGACTGATAATGATTTGTGATTGGTTTAAAAGTCTGATGGACTCTTCTCTGATTGGCTGAGCTGATGACACAATGCATTGTAACTGGCTAGTGGGTTGTTGGCGCGCTCAGTTTGAGATTCAACTGTGTCAGCCGATTGTTCTCACGGTGACAGTGTAATAACCTGTTATACCAACTCGTACTACAGTCATTTTATTCGTTTCGAAGCTGAGAAGATAAAATCAACATCTTCTGTCTGAGGAAACCAGCTGCTTTGTTGCCAACATGCATGTCATTAAGCGAGGTAACGTGATAATAGAACTTTAACTTTCTGGCTGTAAAATTCTGTCAGATAATGCAATGGGACGTGAAGGTTCTGAAAAACTTTTAAAATGTATCTAAGCTGTGATAAATGCTCCACAGAGATACCGCACTTTAGTCTTTCTCAGTTTCAGTCATGTTAAAATGTGTTTTTGTTTCTTTCTGTGGTGTGTTTCCGTCGAGCCACCAAACAAAGACTTGAGTTCGAGTTGTGAGAGGACAAAAAGCTACCCGGTTATTTTTTTTTTTCAGTTTGCATTTTTGTTGCCTGTTTCGTCTTTATTTTGAATAACGTTGAACATCATTTTTAAACAGATGCGATACAGTCGAGCCTTTAAATTGATTGTCGCTCGTTGACCCGATTTTGCTCTCTAACCTTTAATGTTTAAACTTTTTCCCTTTGGTGATTTGCAAAGTAAAGGCGTTGACAAACTAACGTAAGGACTGAGTAAGAAGAGGGTCAATATATTATCAGTTTTGGCATCTGTGGTATTGGCGCGAAGTAGCAAGGTTTTGTTTGTGTTAATAACCTGTTAGACAGGTGTTCAGCGCGGGCGGGCATCATCTGAGTTAATTGATCTTTGGAGGGAATCCATTAACAGCTATGTACAGTAACTGTACAGGACTGTATTTCTTGAGTTTTTACCACTGCAGATATATCTATCAACTATCCTAAAATGTACCTCAGAAATTGACCAAATAATTATTGAGAACTAATAATGTTTTTTTGAATTTCAGATGGACGCCAGGAGGGAGTTAGTTTTGATAAAATCACATCTCGCATCCAGAAGCTTTGCTATGGACTCAACTCTGACTTTGTGGACCCTGTAAGTTCAAACCGCTATAAAGTTGCCTATCAGTTTCAGCATTAAAAAAAAGAAACGCCAAGTAATGTAAATGTAACACTGTTGACTCCAATTCAGTGATATTCTACCATGTAACCTGTATCTCTGTTCCTGCAGGCTCAGATTACAATGAAGGTGATCCAGGGTCTGTACAGTGGAGTCACCACTGTGGAGCTGGACACTCTGGCAGCAGAGACTGCTGCCACGCTCACCACCAAACACCCTGACTATGCACTCCTAGCTGCACGAATTGCGGTGTCTAATCTACACAAAGAGTCCAAGAAAGTATTCAGTGGTGAGTACAAGTTTTAAGTTAGCACAAAAAAAATACACTGCTATGTTGCAAGATTTGTGTGATTTTTGTGTAGGTAATAATGTTTTTATAAATAAGAATTTAATGCACTATACATTTCATTAAAATGTATTCTTTTTTATAATGTTGGTGGAGTCTTTATGGGAAACCCTGACATAATTGATGTCAGGGTTAATTATCGGTACTGATCTACACTTTCTTTCCTCTGTGCTTTTGTAGATGTGATGGAAGACCTGTACAACTATGTGAACCCGTTAAATAAACGTCACTCTCCTATGATCTCCAAAGAGACGCTCGCCATTATACGTGAAAACAAGGGTGTAGGTCACATTGGAGGATGAATTTTGTTCATGTTTTCAAATTTGACGTCACTGTAATTATGATATTTTTAACATAATATCCTCGATCCTTTGCAGCGCCTCAACTCAGCCATCATTTACGACAGAGACTTCTCTTACAACTTCTTTGGCTTTAAGGTAATGTTGCATTTAATTTGACATTCAACATCTCAAGCAGATGCTTGGATTACAAATCTAATTTGTCCCTTTTGCTCCAATAGACTCTCGAGCGGTCGTATTTGTTGAAGATTAACGGCAAAGGTGAGAATTGACTTTCCTTCCTATAGCTTTTTGAGACGCATGTTCAAGGGTGCAGAGACTTACTGTAGTAGTAGTTTGTTTGGTTATTTTTAATTGTTTAATTGCTAATTCATCTTTTTTTTTCCTGTAGTTGCTGAGAGGCCCCAGCACATGCTAATGAGAGTGGCTGTTGGGATTCATAAAGGAGACATTGACGCAGCCATTGAGACTTACAACTTGCTGTCAGAGAAGTGGTTCACCCATGCCTCACCTACTCTGTTCAATGCTGGCACCAACAGGCCACAGCTGTCTAGGTAAGGACTTGGAGCAAAGTTGACCAAATCTCTGATGCTTTTTTGAACACCCCCCCCCCCACACACACACACACAAAAAATCGAATTTGTTTGTTTTTGCAGTTGTTTCTTGCTATCCATGAAAGATGACAGCATCAATGGTATTTATGACACACTGAAGCAGTGTGCTCTCATCTCCAAATCAGCTGGAGGAATTGGATTGGCAGTTGGCTGCATCAGAGCAACAGGCAGCTATATTGCTGGGGTGAGTCAAATGCACACCACAGGGATTCAAATCAAACAGATATAGAGGGGCTTTATTTTATTCATTTGTGTTTAACTTAAATTAAACACAAACACTTGTTTTCCAGACTAATGGCAATTCCAATGGGCTGGTTCCTATGCTTCGAGTGTACAACAACACTGCACGTTATGTTGACCAGGGTGGTAACAAGGTAAAGATTTGCAATACACACTATAATGGAGCTTGGCATTGTTGCTCCAGAGACACCTCTGTTAGTAAGTTTAATTATTTTTCAGAGACCCGGGGCCTTCGCTGTGTACCTGGAGCCGTGGCATTTCGATGTGTTTGACTTCTTAGAGTTGAAGAAGAACACCGGTAAAGAGGAGCAGAGGGCCAGAGACCTGTTCTTCGCCATGTGGATCCCAGACCTGTTTATGAAACGAGTGGAAAGCAATCAGGTGAATATCTGAGGGAATCACCTCCCTGACTATGATGTTCTATAATCTACTGTGTAAAAAAAAAATTGATTCACATCCATCTACCGATTCAAAATCGATTAATAGAATTCCAAAAATTGATCCATATTTTTTAGTTAAAAAATAAATATATAGCTTAATTATCCACAATGTAGGATACAATATTAAATAATTATATAGTTATATCATGTAATCATGCACAAACTGAATTTGACTTAACTTTAAGCACATTATTGGGACCATCTCTGAGGAAAGCTAGCTGAGATTTTGATACAGCAAGAGGGAAGACATTGATGATTTCAACATGCTTTTCATTTATTTGGCAAAAAAAGGAGAATGTGTATTGCCATCTACAGGAACTTATGTGCCTTTTTAGCACATGAAGATTGAAATATTACAGAATATCAATTGAAATAACTTGCATTTATCAAACTGCCAACTTCAGTGTAGCTCTTACAAAAATGTATCCTTTAAAAGAAAAAGAGAGGAACTCTTAAAGCTCTGTCTTTTGAATAAGTCAGAATACGTTAAACATAAAAACAGTTTACATTGTTAGTTAATTTCCTATCCTGGCCTGGGCTGGGACACACAGTCATATGGTTTGATAAAGTACTTATTGGACTTATCATTGCACTTACAATAACGAGCGTAACTGTCAGGTCCTCCTGTATACGTCTCATCTCCGTTTTTTCCTGCATCCACCGTGTGTGTTTGTGTGTGCGTGCGTCAGTCGGGATCTAAACTGCAGCCGCTTCAGCGAATTTAGAGTGAAAAAAACGTTACAGTACATTGATGTTAAAATGTTTACAGGATGATCTGAAATGTTTTGCACACCTCTTCTTTCGCGCGAAAGGGAAACACACTGTCTGAGGTCACATACGGGCACCTGACGGGCACGAGGCTACATTGCGCATGCGTCGAACCGTGCAGCGCACACACACGCTCCGAACCGAGACAAGCGGACCGAGTGTTTTTTCGTGAACCGTACCACCCCTAATTTACATACTGTGAATCTTTATTTATCAAAAATCGGTTTTGAATCGAAAATCAATTTGGAATTGAATCTTGAGCCAAAAATTGACATTGAATCGTGACATTTTCTGAATTGTGCACCACTAGTGTGTTTTATTATGGGTGTTGAAGCTCCTGCTAAATCTTGAGCTACACAGGGCAAAGGCTTATTGTTCCTGTCCTGCTCTTGTAGGACTGGTCTCTAATGTGTCCCAGTGACTGTCCCGGGTTAGATGAGTGTTGGGGGGAGGAGTTTGAGGAGCTCTACACTCGGTAAGGCCAGTACACCAAACACTGTTCTTAAACGGTTAATTTCTCAGTGCTTACCTGTCACATGTATCCGGTTTGTCCTCAGTTATGAGGAGGAGGGCAGGGCTAAGCGTGTGGTGAAGGCTCAGCAGGTGTGGTACGCCATCATTGAGTCGCAGACAGAAACCGGTACACCATACATGCTCTACAAGGACGCCTGCAACAGGAAGAGCAACCAGCAGAATCTGGGCACCATCAAATCAAGCAATCTGTGCACGGAGATTGTAGAGTACACAGGCAAGGATGAGGTGAGAGGCAGGAAGTATTGTTGTTCCTGCAATATTCAAATTAGCCATTACATTATTTGGTTAATGCTAATTTGGTTCTCTTTTTCTCAGGTTGCAGTGTGTAACCTGGCATCCATTGCCCTCAACATGTATGTCACCCCAGAAAGGACCTTTGACTTCAAAAAGCTTGCATCTGTCACCAAAGTCATTGTCAAGAACCTGAACAAGATTATTGACATCAACTACTACCCAGTGATTGAGGTACGCTTTCTTGTCTAGTGTTGCATCTCTATCAACCTTGCAGCCGGATCTCATGTGCTCTGTGGTAACAAATGGCTCCTCTGTCCTGCTTTACAGGCTGAAAGGTCTAACAAGCGTCACAGGCCGATTGGAATCGGTGTGCAGGGTTTGGCTGATGCCTTCATCCTCATGCGTTATCCATTTGAAAGTCCAGAAGCCCAGTTGCTCAACATTCAGATCTTTGAGACCATCTACTACGCTGCCCTGGAGGCCAGCTGTGAGCTGGCAGCGGAGCTTGGCCCTTACGAAACCTATGCTGGATCTCCTGTCAGCAAGGGAGTGAGTAGTTTTCACAATGTCGCAAATCCAACCCGGGATACGTTTTAGCAGTTTGGGCTCAGATCCTAACTTATTTCATTTTCCAGATCCTTCAGTATGACATGTGGGATAAAACCCCGACAGATCTCTGCGACTGGAAAACATTGAAGGCGAAAATTGCCAAGTAAGTCTTCCTGAATGTCTTACTTGTTGGTATTTCTCATCTGATATCTACTGTATGTGGAGATTGTAGCTCATCCCTGCTTCCTCCATTGTGTGCTCAGGCATGGTGTGAGGAACAGTCTGCTCTTGGCCCCCATGCCCACGGCTTCCACCGCACAAATACTGGGCAACAACGAGTCCATTGAGGCTTACACCAGCAACATCTACACCCGCAGGGTGCTCTCGGGAGAGTTTCAGGTCAGAACTGAATGCATTCGCTGCTTTGCGTCTCCAAAGTCACGTGTCCATAGAGGGAAAGGTGGCCAAGTGTCTTTTCTGCCTCTCCCACAGATTGTGAACCCTCACCTGCTGAAGGACCTCACAGAAAGAGGACTGTGGAGTGACGGAATTAAGAACCAGCTGATTGCCCAGAATGGGTCCATACAGGTAAAGGGTCACACTTCCCAAATGAATGGCTCTAAATGTTACTATAATCTGTTATTACTTATTTTTTGATGATCAATGTCTGACTTGCGTGCAGGATATTGAAGAGATCCCTGATGATCTGAAGCAGCTGTATAAAACCGTGTGGGAAATCTCCCAGAAGACTGTCCTTAAGATGGCAGCAGATCGAGGTGCCTACATTGACCAGAGCCAGTCCCTGAACATCCATATTGCCGAGCCAAATTATGGCAAACTGACCAGCATGCACTTCTATGGTTGGAAGTTGGTAAGTCAGGAATGAAGGAACTTAATTCATGCAGCTTCATAGTGCCATGAAACAACGTCTCAATGTCTTCTTTTCTCTACAGGGCCTGAAAACCGGCATGTACTACCTGCGGACGAAGCCTGCTGCCAATCCCATTCAGTTCACCCTCAACAAGGAGAAATTAAAGGAGGCCCAGTCAACCAAGAGCGACGAGGAGAAGACAAAAGAGCGCAACACTGCTGCCATGGTGTGTTCCTTAGCGAACAAAAATGAGTGCCTGATGTGTGGTTCCTAAGTGAAGTGTTTCACTCAGATACACTTTTCACCTTACCCACCAGCTACCTCATTAAAAATGTATTTTTGGGAACACCCAGTTCTTTCTATTTGTATATGGTGTTGTAACAAGGGTTTTACATATACCACTGTCTTCAAGTCACACATTTTTGCTGTTTTTAATTAATATTTTTCTAGATTATCCTCATGAATTGTGTGTTGTATGCATGTTTGTATAGAATGAATAGGGTACAATGAATTATTTGACCTTAGTGATTTTTTTAAACAATAGTTTTATATGTGGGTCATATTAATGAATTTCATGTTTGCATTTTAGATGTGTGGAAAATTAAATGTATTACAATTGTCTTAATTTAAGTGTCATTATTTATTAAACTATTGTCATGAATATGTGAAGTTTTTTATTGTTTGTACATCAAAACCTAAGCATATCTATACCTTGTTATTATACATATATATAGTATTTAGACCTGTCTTTATTGAGGTAAGGACAATAAAGCAAAATAAGAAAAGGTAAGTAGTCAGCATGCTGGGCACCCAGATAGCTCAGTTGGTAGAGCAGGCGCCCATATATAGAGGTTTACTTCTCGACGCAGCGGGCCTGGGTTCGACTCCGACCCTTTGCTGCATGTCATTCTCCTTCCCCTTTCATGTCTTCATCTGTCCTGTCAAAAAAAAAAAAAAAGGCCGAAAATGCCCAAAAAAATCAAGTAGTCCGCATGCTGTTCTTAACAGGTCTCGTTTATTAGGAAATGAGAGCCAGGGACGGGCTTTTCGGCCACTGTGGATGCTCTAACAGGATGGGGATTATGATTGGCTTGTGATACGACACGCTCGTAAAACATGAATTCAATTTCTTGGTGATAAATGTTGGGAGCTTTGGTGTCAGATGACAAAGTGTTTTAATTATCTGTGGTAAAGCAAGCAGATCAGAACAGGCTTACACCCAAAATGAAAATGGTGAAGCCATCAATCACGCAACACTGCAACAAGGGTTACACGCCAAGGTGTTTTTCCAAAGGAAGTCTGTATGGGCTGTGTCTTGGGACAGGAGTTGCTGCAGGTAATGAATTAATGAACTGGTGTGTTCATGCATGCGACCTCAAGGGAGCAGTATGTGTAAAGCAAGCTGAGACCAGCACTGTCACACTGTGGCAGGGTGTTGGTCTGCTGCCTACTGAAAAGAAATGCTAAAGCAACACTAATTCATAACCTCAGTCAGCCCTGAGTTATGATTATGATGCCCCCACTACACTATGGTCATGGTCATGAAATACAGAGACAGAAATAAATGTGATTTCAAATGTTTTAATTGTGTTGCAAATTATCTATTGTCCAAAACGTTAATTGAACACAAGGCTTCTGATACTTGAATGTTAAGAGAAACCACGATGGCTAACACAGGCTCTTTGCTATTAACAAGTGAAGTTTGAAAATGGCGGTGAGTAGAGGGACACGGAGCACGAAGCAGCAGTACAACATGAGGCACTTGCCTCAACTCTCCATTAATGCATGTATAGTTCCTGTTGGTGCATGTGTGTGTATTTCCGGGCCTGTGTGTAATGTGTAACTCCAACAGAGTAAAAACATTTAATTCCCCCCCTGGGGATCTTCTTCTTCAGTAAAATCCCAATATTTTGTTGTTATTGTGTGTTTACTAGTTGTAAGGCACTGTAACCCTATTTTACTGCCATTTATGCATATCAAGGTGTACGGGTGTAGTACCACATGCTGAATTTAGGGTGTACACTGCCTTTTTTTAGTTAAATCCATTAGCCATTTTAATTGGCAACATTATCTCTCAGTAATTATGAGAACATTTATTAAAAAAAACGAGAAAACTATTTGTAATAGATCTATGGCTCAATGACTTTATTTGAATGCCTAAATCTGACATTTTTAGAGGATTGGGAAGAAAATAAAACATTTGCCAAAAATGAATTATTTGAATGAACATTTAAGCAGAAAGAATGGGAGCAGAATTAGCCAGAAGGTGACAGGTTTTTGCACAATGATTGGATTCACTACATGAAAAGTTTCTTACAGAGTCAGGAATTAGGATTAAAGGAATCGTTCAACATTTTGGGAAATACCCTTGTTTGCATTCCAGCGTAAAGCTAGATGAGACGGTTGATACCACTCATGTCTGTGCATTAAATATGAAGCTGCAGCTAGCAGTGGATTAGCTTAGCTAGGCACAAATTAAAAGGGGGGGAACAGCTAAACTGGCTCTGTTCAACAGTAACAAAAATCCACCTACCAGCACCTTTATAGTTGCCTTGTTTGTTTAATCTATACAAAAACCCTAAATATTTGCTGTTTTAAGGGGGGTTATGTGCAAGACTATATTTTCCAAGATGTGGAACTTTTCCCTCTTATCAGATGTTGAATAAGGTAACCAAAGAGCCAAAGCCCTGAAAAAGTGCGGTCCTTTAAATGGGACAGCACTAGGGTTACGGTCTCACTAGTGTCCCGTCAAACGACCCATCCCCTTCTTGGGAACCAAAACCTGTGTCCTGAGAGCTGCTGCTGCCTGTTGGCGAGGGAATCATTTTGTTAGCTACAGGTTTTCTGACACCCGACGTCTCTGCTACATTATGCTCAAAATTTCCACCCTTTATCCATTTTGCCTCCATTCTGTCATTTTGTGTCTCTGTGTGTTTTTCACCCACCTTCACCCCTGTGAGTAGCTCTCCTTCCCTTCTTTTTTTTGCCTCATCCTGTGTGGCCTCGGCTTTTTCTTTAACATGATTAAAACTTGTCCCTCCCACCACCTCCTCTTTCACTTCAGTATCAGTATTTTCATTTGTGTCTGCTTCCACCTGCTCTTTTTTCTCAGTTTCCTTCTTATCTCCTGGTTCTGTTTTAGCTCTGCCCTCCTCCATTTTCACCACATCACAGTCTGTTACCTGCTGTGATCCCTCTGCTTCACATTCGCCCACCTGATTCTGCAGTGCGTCTGACTCCTGTTTTGTATCCGATTGGACATTTTCTTTATCCACCCCTTCCTCTTCATGGTGGAATGTCACTTTAAGTGATTCATTTTTGTCATCTCTGCTGTTAAAATCTATGAAATTGCTCTTGGCACCAGTGATGTATTTTCCCAGAAAGGAGGAGCCATCATTGGTCAATGCGCCATTTGCCGGGTGTCCCTCAGCCATCAGAAGCTGCTGGACCACTTTCATATCACTGTGCATCTTGCAGACTGTTTTGGTCAGCAGAGTGATCCGATTACCGATATCTGAGGGAAGAGAATACTCCAATCACAACACAGCATGCAGGCACTTTCATGACAAATAATGCTATTTTATTTCTAAAGGTTGGGGGTTTGAATTGAACACTTTTTCATAGGAAAACCTCCTTATACTTTATAAAAGTGTTAAATGCCATAATTACAGGAGACACACACTAGGGTTGTTCACCGCTACAATTAATTATATTAACTTTGTTTTTTTTGTTTTTAGTTTAACTTATTTTGCAGATCAACATTACAATGCCTTATTTATTATTTTGAAACGTATGAAAAATAAAAATAGTTTTCTTCTGTCAAGTCAGTGATTTCAAACTTCTCAAAAGGGGGGTTATTATGGATTCAATAAATCATAAAATCACATGAATACATTATGTAAAACTGAAAAAAAGTGAATACAATGAAAATGTATTCTTGTCTTTTATTTCTTAATTCCTTTGACACTTTTTTCAGTGTCACTTTTTATGACACATAATGTCACTTTAAATGCCCCCGCCTCGCTTAAGCGAGCAAGCTAAACAACTCCTACCAAATCGTAGCCAGTCAGCTCCTGTTGCTAGAAAAACAATGTCAAAGTCATTCACAGTCATTCTGAATCAAATATCTAGCTGCAAAGCTGTAAAGATGTTCCTATGAAAAAGACACACATTTGTGAAGAGTCTTTTTCTGTGGTTGCTCTAGTCAAAGGGTGCTAACACAGCTAACACTAGCTTCACTTTGATGTTGGGTAATATAGCTCACAAGCCATGGCCTCACTAGTTAGCAGGCTAGGATAGGTAGCATAAGCAACATTGTTAATCTAAGGATTAACAGCTAAAGAGGTTTAGTTACTGTGTCTGTGTACTGTGGATATTTACAGCAGCAGCAGAATAACTTTGGCATTGTTGTTGCTCTAGCTAAGGTGCTAATATGCTTGCATAAGAGGTAGGGATGATTGGGATTGGCTGAAAGGTGAGGGGGCGGTAACAACACCACTGACACGAAAACTGACATTATTAAATAAAAACAGATTTTGGAAAAAGAGCATTTTGAAATTAGAAAGTCTATAATGATATAAAAATGATATCCACCATGAAAACGTAGGATAAAATAAGATTTCATAATTTGAGTTATAATAATTTCACAAATTGTAAATTCATTTATATAATTTTACACAATTTATTAATGTCTATTTGATTTATTAATTATCACAGTCCTACAATATTACGCCAGACCACTTGTAAAGCACAACATTGATATCATTTATAATTTTAGACTTTTTATCTGATGGCCGTTATTAAAGAAAGACTAGAAATATGGAAGAGAAAAAAAGGGGCAACAAGAAACAGGCCAGGTTAGTAAGCCATCAGGACTTCAGAATGCATTACTGTCTGACCATAAACCCCTGACAGATTTGTGTCAAAGTCATGTTTACCTTTCCTCTTGGTTTCCTCGAACTCCCTGCAAGCTGACTCAATGTAGCGTTGCACCAGAGCTTTGATCACCTGCTGCCGGTAAGGTAACTGGCTGTCTTCACATCCCTTATCAATGGTCTTAAAACACATATCCAATATCACACATTTCAGAGCACAGTTTTAGCAAAGAATATGTAGATTTTTTTTTTTTTTACTACAGTCACACTAACTCCTCCATGTGAGCATTAAACACACACTTACCATAGAGTCTATCGGGGGATATTTGTTCTCAGAATTAAAATTGCAGCAGCAGCAGATTCGTCTAAAGATACCCCTGGAACAGAATTTAAAATGAAAAAAATAAATAAAAGATATAGATACACAATGAGGGGTCTTTGCAGGTTAAATGGGTTTTAGAGCTCACCTTAAGATGTAAAAGACAGCTTTGGGTGAGGGGATGATGTTGAAGGGCACAGGCATGGTGAGGCCCTCTCTGAAGTAACTGAGGTACAGCTTCGACCTGGCAAATTTCCACTCAACATCTGCATCATCCTGAAATTAAAAATGTTTAGATGTCAGTGCCAGTCTTTGGTTTTTGCTTTTACTGTAGTTGGGACATAAAAAAATATCTCTTTACCTCAATTTTCTGAAAGGAGTTGGTGATCATGGCAACGAGCATGTTGAGCAGGACGATGACGATGATGAGTGTGAAGATGCCGTACAGAACCCTTCCTACAAACTCTGCCACCACATACTGTGGCATGTCCACGTACTCCTGGTTGGCCATGCCAAACATGGTCCAGAATAAGAAGTGGAACGTCTCATTAAACCTGCAGAGTACACAATGAGAGTGTTTCATACCTTTTTTTGTTTGACTTACAATGCAACTGTATATTCTTATTTTCAGCAGCCTAGGGAGAAAAAGAATGATGTACACTACAGAAACTGTCATCTAAAACTCTGGTTTTAAGATGTTATTTTCTGTGAGGGTATTCTATATTTAAGATTTGTGTGGGTGATTCTCACAGTTTTCACAGTTGTATTTCAAAGTGTAGAGATCTTGTTGTTAAGATTCATTTTGTGCACATCATTCGAATAAGTAAGATTACATTTATTTGCTGTCTGGGGAAAAAGCCTAATTAAAAGTCTCAAAAACAAGAAGTATAAACAGCAGGAAAATAGAAAAATGTTCTTTAAATTCTTTTTAACTTCTTTGTACTTTGTTATTTCTATAGCCGCCATTTATTTATTTTTATCTGGTTTAGGGACACTGCATGATGTATACCACAAACAATACTGTATATTGATTGATTGATTATATATATATATATATATATATATATATATATATATATATATTTGACAAATACAAAAAGCTGCTAATGATATATTAGCTGAAATAAAAAAATTCTTTTATTAAAACATAACACACAAACATTTTTGATATAAATCCCTTTTTTTACAGAACTGAGCAAGACATTTTAGAGTAAAAAAATACTGTCAGTCGTCTTTTGGTTGTCAAACTGTACCAAAGCGTTGAATAAGCTTAAGCTTATGTTTGTATGAATTTAAACCAGCAACCTTGTGTTATTTTGTTCACCTTTCTAACCACTGCAGCAGGATTGGGACTGAAAACCGCTGCGCTGAAACAACAGTATTTAGGAAGCTAAAGATTCCATATTCATACCTGCCAAGATGTGGAGAGGTGACATAAGGAACATATACATTGTTGATGCCACAGAGGAAGGCCGTTCCAATGATCATCAATATAAACATAAATCTAAAAAAAGAAAAAATAGATTATTCATAGTCATTGTCATGGGCTCTGAATTCCCTCCCAGGTGATGATCAATATACAAATATGCAGATATAATACAGGAGGCCAAATGAAAAGTGCTCTTACCGCATCATATCATCAATCATCTTCCCTATGGAGATCTGCAGAGTTCCCAGAGACTCATGTGCTGGCAGTATGTACGCCAGCCGTGTGAAGCTCAACAAACTGGTCACTGCAAACAGCACCTCCGCAATCAGCTGGGGGTCCTCGTGATGCCAGTCCTTGCGCACTGCAGGACAGTTTCATACAGTCAAAGAGACCAGTTCAGCATATATGAACTTTGGAGACCTCAAACAACTATTTTGGCTGAAAGATCTGGCATCAATTCCTCACCAGTCTGAGTGAAGTAGATACACTCCTCTGTGCCGTTATAATCATGGCAGAGGAAGTAACCTTTGAGCATGATAAGCACACGTAACGCAAAAGATGCCAGGTACATGCTGAGCACCATCACGTCCAAGCAGTTCCACCAGTCCAGGAAGTAACTCCGCAGCCCCTCGATCCACACTTCCTTACACTCATACCAGAAGAATCCTACATGAGACAGCATAGTATAAACCTTGAGTTTTCTATTTGCACATTATAGAAGAGAGTCAGAATAGAGAGGGAGGGAACTCACCGACCACCCACACCATGTGGAAGGAGCTGTGCAGGATGTCCTGCTGCCGGGAAGCAAATTTGTCTCGATACAACTCCATTGTTATTGATTCTCCGAGTAACGTGATGAGAAACCACAGATAGGAGGCTGAGTGGAGGAGAAACTTGATCACAGGAATCTTTAGTATCTTTCCTACCTGGTGAAAACACAAAAGACACCTGTCAGGGCCAAGGCACACCAGTGTGCTCATCCTATTTTCTTAACAGAATGTCTGTCATTGCAGTCTGTGTGACATTTTCATGTGATGTCACCTTTGACTTGGGTGCGGTCCAGTAGACGAGGCAGAGGAGAGGCATGGTGAGAAAGATCCCTATTGAGACAAACAGCTTAAAGGCCGTCCTGCTGCCTCTCCAGCCGGACAGGTTCCCACACCAGATAGAAGACAGCACCTGCTGGCAGATTGGGTGGGCCACAAACTGCACAAAAACATAAACAAATATGGTTTAAGTAAATGTATTTTCCTTTTTACTTATCTTTGAGTGACAGTAGTTTCTGCATCTGGCTACCTGCTTCTGGTTGTAGTTGACAGCAAGCCGCAGACGTGACAGGTTGGGGATTCCCTCCTCAAAGGCCTGCTGCTCTAAGGAGTCCTGGCTCTCGTTTCCACAGCTGTTCAGGATGGTGGTCACCTCGCTCTGGTTGCGACACATGCCCAGCAACTCAACGGCAAACTCCTGACAAACCTCCTCCAGGCCCAGGTACTGAGGCTGAAGGAAGAGAGGAACCACAGCAGAGTCAAATAACAACACAGCCGGCATGAACAGTAAGTAGGGACGAATGTACGAATCTCACCAGACCTTGAACTCTGGCTCTTTTTGTGAGAGCTTGCGGAGCTCTCTGCTGAGACCGAAAGCTCTGAGCATGGCATCATCGGAGGTGATGGACAGGTAGGCGCGGCTGGCGATGCCACGGTAGGTGTTGATACGAGACAAGGAGAACTTGAGCAGGTCATACTGCCGGCCGTTACTACACTCCAGACAGGCACAGGATATCTTATGTGGCCACGGGATGACATGACCTTTTTGGGTGAGCATGTTGACTATATCATACAGGTCTTTCTGGCAGGCTAAGGTCAGAGGTGTCACACCAGGGGCAAACTGGGAGTTGTCAATAGAGTGGTCAAAGATGGCCTGAGAGAAGGAGCGCACGTCCATCTTGTTGCCTTTCTCCTGGTCCAGGCGGTCCAGCAGGCGCTTCACCACTTTGGGCTGGTTGGTGTCGACAGCGACGAGCAGGGCCTCGTGAATCTGCCGGAAGTCAAACTTGACCCCGTGGAGGAGGGCGTCCATGCAACTCTCGTTGCCCAGGCGGATGGACAGGTTGAGGGCATCCCTCCACTGGCGATCCTCAGACTCATCCAGCTGGCGGATGATGCCATCACCGGTCTTCAACAGTCCAAACAGCATCTCTGCGTTTCCCTCCTGAATGGCACCAATGAGCTCCGGAGGGAACTGCATCTTCCTGTTCATAATCTCGCGCCATTGTTCTGGCTAAGGGACAAGACGGGACAGTCAACAGCAGTTGCATTAAATGTCTATTCACACATTTGTTTTATGAAATGATTCCCGGGGGAAAACGCATCTTCCAATTTGATTTCATAAGAGGATATTAAAGCCTGGACAAAATGTAAATGTTTTGTGAGAAAATTAAAAGGACAAAGAAAATAAAAAGCATGGCACATTCCAGTCAGTATATGACTGGAGACACATTTTATGAAATCAAGGAAAACAACTCATTAATATAATATATAACTATGTAATAAAATAAAGCCGTTCAGAGGATACCTGGAGCACAGTAGCTTTAAATTTAGCCTCGTTAAAACATTTTTATTTTTTTAAACTCAGATCTACTAAATGACAAGTTCTAAAAAACCACATCTGAATAAAACTCTGCTTACCGTGAGGTTTTCCATTCCTGATGAAAATCAGCACAATTTTAAGAAGTGATCCTAAAGTGAAAACGCAGTCACATTCTCTGGAAGCATAAATGATATTTTTGCCAGCTATTTTGAGCTTCAGAGATGAAGGTGAAAGATATCAGTAGATTGCACAAGCGCTTCAAATAAGAGAATGGAGACCTTTGGTGTGCCGCTATCGTGTGCTACAGGCTTACTGCATTGAATCAGCACCCACAACTCAAAAACACACTTCCAT